>NC_141873.1:86487219-86638734 GCF_056163025.1 Triticum urartu
ACGCGCGTCGCCGTCCTCGGCGCCCCCCCCCCCACCGGAGCACCACCCCCCCATCGCCCCACTACCCCGATCCCCTCGCCCCTCTCCCCCGCACGCACGTCGCCGCCTGGACCGCGCCTCCGCCTCGACCTCCCCGTCGCCGAACCCCCCCTCGCCGGCCTGCATCCACCTCGCCGGACCGTCCCCATCTCTCCACCCCGAGCCCCATTGCCCCGATCCCTACACCCCTCGGTGAGCCCCGCCGCCGCGCTAGTCTCTGCCGCCCCCCCTGCTACTCTGCCGTGCCGCGCGACCTCGCCTACGCCGTGGCCGCTGGCGCCGCCTCTCCTCTGCTCTCCCTCAACGCGCCGTCGCCCGTGTCGTTCGCCCGCTCCGGCCGCGCGTCCTACTGCCGCTGCTCACCCCGCCCCGACCTTCCCCGGGTGCGCCCACAGGCGCCGTTCCCCCTCTCGTGCCTGCCTTTGCTGGTGCCGTCCGCTGCAGCCAACCGCGCCGCCCGATCGCCGGCCGCCTCCCGCTACGCGCTCGCCTCCTGCACCACCCGCTGCTGCTGCCCGCGCGCACACCTGCCGCTGCCGTAGTGCTCCGCTGCCAGGCCCCGCCAACCGCGACCCCTGCCCTGGTCGGCGACCTCCTCCGTCCCGGCCGGCGTCCAGGGCCAGCCGGGCTGCGCCCATCCCTGGCCGGCGCCGTGCCCCGCCGTGGCCGCCAGCGCCCACACCCGCGTACCCCTGGGCGTGCGCCCGAACGGGGCGCGCCCATAACCCGTCGCCCGCACCCGCTAGGGCAGCGCCCGTTGAGGCCATGGCCCTATGACAGTGGGCCCCCATGCCCCAGAACGTTTAAAAAAATATTAAAAAAGTAAATAATAATAAGAATAAATATATTAAATAAATAAATAATTAATTAAATTAATTAATCCTGATTAGATTAGCCTAATTAACTAGTTAACCTAATTAATTGTGATTAATTAACTAATAGTGAATGACATGCGGGACCCACACATAGTTGACCCAGTCAACTGCTCAGTTGACTGCTGACGTCAGCATGATGTCATGCTGACGTCATCTTTTACTATTCTGGATAATGTTGAATTAAATAATTAATTAAATTTTAGAAATTAATATAATCTTTAGAAAATCATATCTTTTAATCCGTAACTCGGATTAAATTATTTTCAACATGAAAGTTGCTCAGAACGACAAGACGAACCCGGATATGCAGCCCGTTCGTCCGCCACGCACCCCTAACATGTCAAACTCGCAACTTTCCCTCTCCGGCTCCTCTGCCCGAAAACACGAAACACCGGGGATACTTTCCCGGATGTTATCCCCCTTCACCGGTATCACCTACTACCGCGTTAGGGCACCTCTAACGTCGTTACTTGTCATGTCATGCATCACTATGCATATGCTTGCTTATATATTTATTGTTTCTTCCCCCTCTTCTCTCGATAGACACCGAGACCGACGCCGCTGCTACCCAGTACAACTACGGTGTTGACGACCCCTCTCTCTTGCCAGAGCAACCAGGCAAGCCCCCCCTTTGATCACCAGATATCGCCTACTCTTCTCTATACTGCTTGCATTAGAGTAGTGTAGCATGTTACTGCTTCCCGTTAATCCTATACTGATGCATAGCCTGTCCTTGCTACTACTGTTGTTACCTTTACCTGCAATCCTAATGCTTAGTATAGGATGCCAGTATATCATCAGTGGCCCTACATCCTTGTCCGTCTGCCATGCTATACTATCGGGCCGTGATCACTCGGGAGTTGATCATGGGTATATACTATATACTTTATACATGATACATGTGGTGATTAAAGACGGGTCGGCTCGTAGGAGCACCCGTGAGTGGATCTTTGAGGCGGAGCGACAGGGCAGGTTCCGACCACCTAGGAGAGAGGTGGGCCTGGCCCTGGTCGGCGTTCGCAGATACTTAACACGTTTAACGAGATCTTGGTATTTGATCTGAGTCTGGCTACTGGCCTATACGCACTAACCATCTACGCGGGAGTAGTTATGGGTATCCCGGCGTCGTGGTATCATCCGAAGCCTTCGTGACGTCAGCGACTGAGTGGCGCGCGCCGGATTGGACTGGAACGCCACTAGGCTAGGTCTGCTTTCGGTCGCATACGCAACGTGCAGGTGTGCTAAGGGCGATGGGCCCAGACCCCTGTGCGCTTAGGTTTAGACCGGCGTGCTGACCTCTCTGTTGTGCCTAGGTGGGGCTGCGACGTGTTGATCTTTCGCGGCCGGGCATGACCCCGAAAAGTGTGTCCGGCCAAATGGGATCAAGCGTGTTGGGGAATGTGGTGCACCCCTGCAGGGAAGTTAATCTATTCGAATAGCCGTGATCTTCGGTAACAGGACGACTTGGAGTTGTACCTTGACCTTATGACAACTAGAACCGGATACTTTATAAAACACATCCTTCCAAGTGCCAGATACAACCGGTGATCGCTCTCTCACAGGGCGACGAGGGGAGGATCATCGGTTAGGATTATGCTATACGATGCTGCTTGGAGGACTTCAGTCTACTCTCTTCTACATGCTGCAAGACAGAGGCTGCCAGAAGCGTAGTCTTCGAAAGGACTAGCTATCCCCCTCTTATTCCGGCTTTCTGCAGTCCAGTCCACATATAATAGCCTTATTCCAGTTGATACCAATGCATACATATGTAGTGTAGCTCCTTGCTTGCGAGTACTTTGGATGAGTACTCACGGTTGCTTTCTCCCCCTTTTCCCCCTTTCCCTTCTTTCTGGTTGTCGCAACCAGATGCTGGAGTCCAGGAGCCAGACGCCACCGTCGACGACGACTCCTACTACACCGGAGGCACCTTCTACTATGTGCTGCCCACTGACGACGACCAGGAGTAGTTAGGAGGATCCCAGGCAGGAGGCCTGCGCCTCTTTCGATCTGTATCCCAGTTTGTGCTAGCCTTCTTAAGGCAAACTTGTTTAACTTATGTCTGTACTCAGATATTGTTGCTTCCGCTGACTCGTCTATGATCGAGCTCTTGTATTCGAGCCTTCGAGGCCCCTGGCTTGTAATATGATGCTTGTATGACTTATTTTATTTGTAGAGTTGTGTTGTGATATCTTCCCGTGAGTCCCTGATCTTGATCGTACACGTTTGCGTGTATGATTAGTGTACGATTAAATCGGGGGCGTCACACGTGCATTGCCCTTTCTCACCTTGAAAGTTGGTGCAAACTTCGCCGGTGCATCCAAACCCCATGATATGATACGCTCTGTCACACATAAGCCTCCTTATATCTTCCTCAAAACAGCCACCATACCTACCTATTATGGCATTTCCATAGCCATTCCGAGATATAATTCCATGCAACTTTCCACCGTTTCATTTATGACACGCTTCATCATTATCACATTGCTTTGCATGATCATGAAGTTGAAATCGTATTTGCGGCAAAGCCACCATGCATAATTTATCATACATGTCACTCTTGATTCATTGCCCTTCCCGGTACACCACCGGAGGCATTCATATAGAGTCATATTTTGTTCTAGTATCGAGTTGTAATCATTGAGTTGTAAATAAATAGAAGTGTGATGATCATCATTAATAGAGCATTGTCCCAAAAAAGAGAAAGGCCAAATATAAAAAGAAAGGCCCAAAAAAGGAAAAAAGAAATAAAAAGGGACAATGCTACTATCCTCTTTTTTCCACACTTGTGCTTCAAAGTAGCACCATGATCTTTATGATAGATAGTCTCTTGTTTTGTCACTTTCATATACTAGTGGGAATTTTTCATTATAGAACTTGGCTTGTATATTCCAACAATGGGCTTCCTCAAATGCCCTAGGTCTTCATGAGCAAGCAAGTTGGATGCACACCCACTTAGTTTCTTTTGTTGAGCTTTCATACATTTATAGCTCTAGTGCATCTGTTGCATGGCAATCCCTACTCCTTGCAATGACATCAATTGATGGGCATCTCCCTAGCCCGTTGATTAGCCGCGTCGATGTGAGACTTTCTCCTTTTTCGTCTTCTCCACATAACCTCCATCATCATATTCTATTCCACCCATAGTGCTATATCCATGGCTCACGCTCATGTATTGCGTGAAAGTTGAAAAAAGTTTGAGATTACTAAAGTATGAAACAATTGCTTGTCTTGTCATCGGGGTTGTGCATGATGAGAGCATTCTTGTGTGACGAAAATGGAGCATGGCCAAACTATATGATTTTGTAGGGGTGAACTTTCTTTTGCCATGTTATTTTGAGAAGACATGATTGCTTAGTTAGTATGCTTGAAGTATTATTATTTTTATATCAATATTAAACTTTTGTCTTGAATCTTTTGCATCTGAACATTCATGCCACAATAAATAAAATTACATTGAGAATTATGCTAGGTAGCATTCTACATCAAAAATTCTGTTTTTATCATTTACCTACTCGAGGACGAGCAGGAATTAAGCTTGGGGATGCTTGATACGTCTCCAACGTATATATAATTTTTTTTATTGTTCCATGCTATTATATTATCTGTTTTGGATGTTAATGGGCTTATTCATACACTTTTATATTATTTTTGGGACTAACCTACTAACCCAAGGCCTAGTGAAATTGTTGTTTGTTGCCTATTTCAGTGTTTCGCGGAAAAGGAATATCAAACGGAATCCAAATGGAATAAAACCTTCAGGAGAGTTATTTTTGGAACAAACATGATTCAGAGGACTTGGAGTGGACGTCAAGAAAGAAACGAGGGAGCCACGAGGCAGGGAGGCGCACCTACCCCCCTGGGCACGCCCCCCACCCTCGTGGGCCCCTCGCAGCTCCACCGACCTACTTCTTCCTCCTATATATACCCATATACCTCGAAAACATCCAGGAGCACCATGAAACCCTATTTCCACCGCCGCAACCTTCTGTACCCAAGAGATCCCATATTGGGGACTTTTCCGGAGCTCCGCCGGAGGGGGAATCAATCACGTAGGGCTTCTACATCAACACCATAGCCTCTCTGATGATGTGTGAGTAGTTTACCTCAGACCTTCGGGTCCATAGTTATTAGCTAGATGGCTTCTTCTCTCTCTTTGGATCTCAATACAAAGTTCTCCTCGATCTTCTTGGAGATCTACTCGATGTAACTCTTTTTGCGGTGTGTTTGTCGAGATCCGATGAATTATGGGTTTATGATCAAGATTATCTATGAACAATATTTGGTTCTTCTCTGAATTCTTATATGTATGATTTAATATTTGCAAGTCTCTTCGAATTATCAGTTTGGTTTGGCCTACTAGATTGATCTTTCTTGCAATGGGCGAAGTTCTTAGCTTTGGGTCCAATCTTGCGGTGTCCTTTCCCGGTGACAGCAGGGGCAGCATGGCACGTATTGTATTGTTGCCATCGAGGATAAAAAGATGGGGTTTATATCATATTGCTTGAGTTTATCCCTCGACATCATGTCATCTTGCTTAATGCGTTACTCTGTTCTTATGAACTTAATACTCTAGATGCATGCTGGATAGCGGTTGATGTGTGGAGTAATAGTAGTAGATGCAGAATCGTTTCGGTCTACTTGTCTCGGACGTGATGCTTATATACATGATCATGCCTGGATATTCTCATAATTATGCACTTTTCTATCAATTGCTCGACAGTAATTTGTCCACCCACCGTAATACTTATGCTATCTTGAGAGAAGCCACTAGTGAAACCTATGGCCCCCGGGTCTATCTTTTATCATATAAGTTTCCAATCTATTTTATTTCGCAATCTTTACTTTTGATCTATATCATAAAAATACCAAAAATATTTATCTTATTATTATCTCTATCAGATCTCACTCTCCTAAGTGACCATGAAGGGATTGACAACCCCTTTATCGCGTTGGTTGCGAGGTTCTTATTTGTTTGTGTAGGTACGAGGGACTTGCGTGTAGTCTCCTACTGGATTGATACCTTGGTTCTCAAAAACTGAGGGAAATACTTATGCTACTTTACTGCATCACCCTTTCCTCTTTAAGGGAAAACCAACATAGTGCTCAAGAGGTAGCAATAGCTTCCGGTAGTGATACGGAATGCAAGGACTTTGTTCGACTACACTTCTAAAGTTTGGATAAACGATCTTCTTCAAAGCGGGATAACAGGCAAGGATGACCATTACCTTGCATGCTATTAATAGCTTTGCTTGCTAGATGTATCGATGCTATCATTTGGTCTCGTTACCTACCACTTTATTCAAGCATCTCAATTCCCATGATATGACCTTTAACCTTCACTGCCTAGCAAAACCTTTGATTGGCTATGTTACCCTTGCTCAGCCCCTCTTATAGCTTTGCTTGTTCCAAGTGCAGTTGTTTCCATGTGACAAGATGGATATATTTGGAATATCATTATTATTATTCTCAGTTGTTTAATCTTGACTATATACTTGGCTAGGGGTGGAAGGCTCGGGCTTTTGCCTCGGTGTTTTCTTCCACTCTAGTCAACCTTAAGCACCGAGAAACTGGTTATTATGTTCCTCGATTATCGCATCTTATAGTGTGTGCGGGTTATGGGGCCCCCTTGAACTCCTTTATCTAGTTTGAACTCTTCCACAGGACCCAACATTTCTACTATCATTTGAAACATAAAACTTGCACAGGGAGAGATCAACCTGATGTATCTTCAAAATAACTTGGGCCAACACCCAGAAAGCATTGGCCCTAACTGGGCAGCCTGCGGTGACACCACGGGAAACCGGGTTTGGTTATCACAACCCTTGCCCATCCGAAAGGGACCGGATCTAGAGATACGTTCCGCTCTAATTCGGGTGTCTACCCATTGCGAGGTCCTTAAGATATGTTTGATATTATCTAGAGGAACTTGTTACCTCCGAACTTCCGGATCACATTCGTGCTTACATAGTGGTTCTAAGGGCCACGTACCAGTTGGAATGGTATATGCATGTAGAATCTGTAACGTAAAGAAGGAGCACCCCTGCAGGGTTAAATCTTTCGGAAAGTTCTGTCCACAGTTACGGTTGACTTGGAAATTTATAATGCCAGTCATAGATAACGTAAAACTAATGATTAAAACTTGATCAACGTGTGTGTATCATGGTTGTCTCTTCTTGTGGGTATGCAAGAAAAAAGAGGGCACGGTGGGGTGATGATTGAAATCATAGGCAGGTGTTCAGGCTCACTTCTTGATCAACTAGTTTGTGACCCCTTTTGCGTAGGTTGATCTCATCTCATTCTAGTATTTACATGACTAGTTGGTTCATTGCTTAGCTGCTTGTTGCTACCTCACCACTTATCCATATTCAACCCATGAGTATTGTTAGTATTAGTACCCTTAGCAATGTACTTGCTGAGTCCAAAAGACTCAGCCTTGCCACAACAACCCCAGGTACTGGTTCAATTAAAGTTGTGCTCTAAGGTGAGAGCGCGGAATCTTCTACGTGGAGTTCTTCTTCAATAACGTCTAGTAAATATAAGGATCCCGATCGGCAGCCTGGAGCCCATTGGTTATGAGACATTTGCTTATATTTGAGCCTCTTTAGGCAAACATGGTTCTTCTCCGTATTTGGACCCATGTCCTTATTCTTCTGCTATCACATTGGCATTTGTTTGCCCTATTTTTCACTCGTATTAACCTCATATATCTTGCTTATTGTGATATTGTTGGAAATATGCCCTAGAGGCAATAATAAATTAGTTATTATTATATTATATTTCATTGTTCATGATAATCGTTTATTATCCATGCTAGAATTGTATTGACAGGAAACTCAGATACATGTGTGGATACATAGACAACACCATGTCCCTAGTAAGCCTCTAGTTGACTAGCTCGTTGATCAATAGATGGTTACAGTTTCCTGACCATGGACATTGGATGTCGTTGATAACGGGATCACATCATTAGGAGAATGATGTGATGGACAAGACCCAATCCTAAGCCTAGCACAAGATCGTGTAGTTCGTTTGCTAAAGCTTTTCTGATGTCAAGTATCATTTCCTTAGACCATGAGATTGTGCAACTCCCGAATACCGTAGGAGTGCTTTGGGTGTGCCAAATGTCACAACATAACTGGGTGGCTATAAAGGTACACTACAGGTATCTCCGAAAGTGTCTGTTGGGTTGGCACGAATCGAGACTGGGATTTGTCACTCCGTGTAAACGGAGAGGTATCTCTGGGCCCACTCGGTAGGACATCATCATAATGTGCACAATGTGACCAAGGAGTTGATCACGGGATGATGTGTTATGGAACGAGTAAAGAGACTTGCCGGTAACGAGATTGAACAAGGTATCGGGATACCGACGATCGAATCTCGGGCAAGTATCGTACCGATAGACAAAGAGAATTCTATACGGGATTGATTGAATCCTTGACATCGTGGTTCATCCGATGAGATCATCATGGAGCATGTGGGAGACAACATGGGTATCCAGATCCCGCTGTTGGTTATTGACCAGAGAGTTGTCTCGGCCATGTCTGCATGACTCCCGAGCCCGTAGGGTCTACACACTTAAGGTTCAATGACGCTAGGGTTATAGGGAAAGTATGTACGCGGTTACCGAATGTTTCTCGGAGTCCCGGATGAGATCCCGGATGTCACGAGGAGTTCCGGAATGGTCCGGAGGTAAAGATTGATATATAGGAAGTATGGTTTTGGCCACCGGAAGTGTTCCGGGCATCACCGGTAGTGTACCGGGACCACCAGAGGGGTCCGGGGGCGTGACGCCCAGATAGTTACGCTACAGTAATCCCACGTTAACGATGTTGAGTCACCACTATTATCGTTGTTAATCTTGCGATGATTCAAATCCCATTCAAATTTCAAATTTAAAAATCAAGTCAAACAGTTAAAGTTTTCAAAAGTCAAAACTAAAATGTTCTAAATGTAACAAATAATTCATAAGTAATGTTGGTGGAGGAACCACATTTTTATAAAATGTCTAAATGCATTCAAATAATTAAAACTGTAGGTAAAACAAATAAATAAATGTGTTGGTATTTTATAAAATACTAAACTATATTATTTGGGGGTTAAACCTTTTTGTGGCAGAGGTATAATTAGTGTTACTATTTAAGATACAACTTTTATGTTTTATAAAACTAGAATAAAATAAAACAGTAAAAGAAAAGGAACAAAAAAAAAGAAAGACAAGAAATTACAGCCCCCCCCCCTCGCTGGGCCTCGGCCCAGATGGCCTCGGGGCCAATCAGGCCGGCCCAGCCGGCCCCTCCTCTCTCTCCTTATCCCCACCCCGTAACCCTAACCCCCCCACTCGCCCCACTCCCTCCCCCGATCCCCCTGGATCGGGATCGATCCCCTCTCTCCCCTTGTCTCCCCCAGCGCGCACCCGCACCGCCGCTCGACAACGTCGCCGGAGATCACCACGCCGGAGCCGCCCCGCCACCTCACCGTCGTCGGTGCCGCCACGCCATCTCCATCGCCTGCACCTCGACGTCGCCCCGGACCGCCCCGACATCGTCGGTGCCGCCTTACTGGACGACCCCGACCTCGTCGCCGCCGTCCGTCTACCTCAGGCCCTCCCCGAGCACGCGCTTACACAACTATAGGCTCCATGTGAGCCTCTTCCCCTCCCCTCTCCCTCGCGCGACCCCTCCTGCCCGCGCTGCGCGTGCTCGCGCTCGTCGCCGCGGCCCTCGCACCGGCCATCGCCCCGCGCGCTCCTGGCCACCGCGCTGCCCGCGCCCACCGGCGTCGTTCGGCTTCCGCGCCCGTTGTCCCCCTGACGCCGCGCACCCGTAGTCACGCGGCTCTGCCGCAACCACCTCCTGCCATCCCTCGCGCGCGCGCCATGCCGCGGCCTTGTCCCCGCACCGCGCCTGGGTTGCGTGCCCCGCTCACGCCCTGGTTGTGCTCCGGCACCACCGCGCGTTGCTCGTCTCCGCCTCTGGCTCCCGCCGCTCCGGCCACTCATCGTGGCCTCACCACTTCCACCGGAGGCGGACAGCCCCCGTCTCTGCGGGCGGGCGTCCTGGCGCCCCGCACCTGATCCACCGCCCGCGCCCGTTTGGCCCTATGGGCCACTGCCCAGTGGGGCCCCCCACCCACGCCCCTGTTAAAAAAAAGAATAAAAAAACATAATAAAAATAATTAATTAATTAATTAGTTAACTTAATTAGATCTGTTAAATTAACCTAATCACTTATTAAACTAACTAATCATGTTTAGTTAACCTAAGTCAATGACAACCGGGACCCACGCGTCAGTTTGACCAAGTCAACTGACTGTTGACTGCTGACATCACCCTGATGTCATGCTGACATCATAATGGCATTTCCAAATTATTTTTATTCTGTTAATTTCAAAAATGATTTAAAACTTTGAAAATTAATATAAATTAAACCGTAGCTCGGATGAAAAAACTTTGTACATGGAAGTTGCTCAGAACAACAAGACGAACCCGGATACGCAGCCCGTTCGTCCGCCACGCATCCCTAACCTATCGAACTCGCAACTTCCCCCTCCGGTTCACCGGTCCGAAAACGCGAAACACCGGGGATACTTTCCCAGATGTCATCCCCCTTCACCGGTATCACCTACTACCGCGTTAGGGCACCTCTAACGCCGTTACTTGTCATGTCATGCATCACTATGCATATGCTTGCATTATATTTATTATTTCTTCCCCCTCTTCTCTCGCTAGACACCGAGACCGACGCCGCTGCTACCCAGTACGACTACATCGACGACCCCTCTCTCTTGCCAGAGCAACCAGGCAAGCCCCCCCCCTTGATCACCAGATATCGCCTACTCTTCTCTATACTGCTTGCATTAGAGTAGTGTAGTATGTTACTGCTTTCCGTTATTCCTATCCTGATGCATAGCCTATCCTTGCTACTACTGTTGATACCATTACCTGCTATCCTACTGCTTAGTATAGGATGCTAGTGTTCCATCAGTGGCCTTACACTCTTGTCCGTCTGCCATGCTATACTACTGGGCCGTGATCACTTCGGGAGGTGATCGCGGGCATATACAATATACTTTACACAGTTACCTTACCTGTGATACTGTTCGGAGATGGGGGCTGAAGGGGCAGGTGGCTCCATCCCGGTAGAGGTGGGCCTGGGTTCCCGACGGCCCCCGACTGTTACTTTGAGGCGGAGCGACAGGGCAGGTTGAGACCACCTAGGAGAGAGGTGGGCCTGGCCCTGGTCGGCGTTCGCAGATACTTAACACGTTTAACGAGATCTTGGTATTTGATCTGAGTCTGGCTACTGGCCTATACGCACTAACCATCTACGCGGGAGTAGTTATGGGTATCCCGGCGTCGTAGTATCAGCCGAAGCCTTCGTGACGTCAGCGACTGAGCGGCGCGCGCCGGATTGGAACATAAGCCTGCTCTTGTATTAAGGGGGCTAGTTCTGCTTCCGGCCGCGTTCGCAACATGCAGGTGTGCTAAGGGCGATGGGCCCAGACCCCTGTGCGCTTAGGTTTAGACCGGCGTGCTGACCTCTCTGTTGTGCCTAGGTGGGGCTGCGACGTGTTGATCTTTCGCGGCCGGGCATGACCCCGAAAAGTGTGTCCGGCCAAATGGGATCAAGCGTGTTGGGGAATGTGGTGCACCCCTGCAGGGAAGTTAATCTATTCGAATAGCCGTGATCTTCGGTAACAGGACGACTTGGAGTTGTATCTTGACCTTATGACAACTAGAACCAGATACTTAATAAAACACACCCTTCCAAGTGCCAGATACAACCGGTGATCGCTCTCTCACAGGGCGACGAGGGGAGGATCATCGGTTAGGGTTATGCTATGCGATGCTACTTGGAGGACTTCCGTCTACTCTCTTCTACATGCTGCAAGATGGAGGTTACCAGAAGCGTAGTCTTCGAAAGGACTAGCTATCCCCCTCTTATTCCGGCTTTCTGCAGTTCAGTCCACATATAATAGCCTTATTCCAGTTGATACCAATGCATACATATGTAGTGTAGCTCCTTGCTTGCGAGTACTTTGGATGAGTACTCACGGTTGCTTCTCCTTCTTTTCCCTCTATCCCTTCTACCTGGTTGTCGCAACCAGATGTTGGAGCCCAGGATCCAGACGCCACCATCGACGACGACTCCTACTACACCGGAGGTGCCTACTACTACGTGCTGCTCGTTGACGACGACTAGGAGTAGTTTAGGAGGATCCCAGGCAGGAGGCCTGCGCCTCTTTCGATCCGTATCCCAGTTTGTGCTAGCCTTCTTAAGGCAAACTTGTTTAACTTATGTCTGTACTCAGATATTGTTGCTTCCGCTGACTCGTCTATGATCGAGCTCTTATATTCGAGCCCTCGAGGCCCCTGGCTTGTAATATGATGCTTGTATGACTTATTTTATTTGTAGAGTTGTGTTGTGATATCTTCCCGTGAGTCCCTGATCTTGATCGTACACGTTTGCGTGTATGATTAGTGTACGATTAAATCGGAGGCGTCACAAGTTGGTATCAGAGCTGACTGCCTGTAGGAATCCCCCTTCCACACTCCTTGGCCGAAGTTGAGTCTAGACATTACAAAAACTTTTACTAACATGGCTGTGTGCCTTACGGGCCCACATCGCCATCTGGGTGGTATTAGGCTCTTTTACTCCTCGATCCTTACTCTGGGACACCGAACTCTCTCCTACTCGGGTTAAATGAATTTTACTAAATCTAACATTAGGATCTCGTTATCACTTTCACCCGGAGAGCCCCTTATTACTGATGATCGTCTGCTGCACGTGAAGACCCTGAAGATACTCTCCGCTGTTAACCCGAGAACTTGTGTTCATCGCGTTTGCAATTCCCCTTCCACCGTCAACCCTTATGGATAACTACTTGCAGTTGTTATTCTTACATTCATCCATAGTTGATCTTGTTATTATAAGATACCCCAAAATACTCGTCGTTGTTTCGATACTCCTTGAGCTTACCGCCTTGCTGTTCCTTGTCACCTGAATACCCCTACGGATAATTCCTCGCACTTATCGAGTATCCCCTCATTCCCAGTTGTTCATGTGTTTCGCAAAAGACTTCGAAATACCATTCGATCTTCCAAAAATTCTGAGCAGACTATTGCTCTTGAAATTCTTGCTTGCTTGCATTATGGTTAATCCCATAAGTCTCGTAATCTTATTGGCATCCCTTGTCTTTATCATTTTAAGTCCGTTGATTAAATATGTTGAGGATGCTCGCATCCCTCAATCGAATCCTAGAATTCATCCTTCTGGCTCAGTGTCAGTTTGAACATGAGCTGGATCTCGACCAATCAACTTACCATCGATGGTATCCCTAAGCCTACTCAAATTATCCATCCTTAATCAGAGCGTTTGTTTCTGATCCCTTGATTTGGACATCAGAATTCCTTTGCAGTTGAGCTTTGAATTAGTTAGTTGTTTCTGCCTTTGCATTGTTTCTTCCTCTGGTTGAGTACCAATGCTCACGTCAGCTTTGTTATGGACCGGCAGATCCTTTAATGGACTTTATCCGACAGCGTCCTTCATATTCAATAACCTTGTGAGCCTTCCCTCGGATACATAATGCCTTTGGTAAATTGTATCATCTACTTTCTCAACCTTGCTCTACTTTCGAGCTTGTGATATTTACTCTTGAAGCTTGTGGTATATGTTTCAAAGAAGCCCCTATGGGTTGAACATATGCCTTCTCTAAACTGTGTGAACTCAAAACTTTTCACGAGTCATACACTTCTGGTATTTTGCCAGATAAAATCTCAACACTACAACTTCTTCGAAAGTGAGAAGTGAATGAAAGGTTATGCATTGGAGAAGTGGGAGTCGACCTTGAACTTTGTGTTCATGCCCATGGACACGATGTAGATCTTATCATTAAAGCTTCTCTTAAATTAAATTATTCCTTTGGTATAAGTTCATCTTATATCCAGGATCTGGCCTTTTGCAATCGTGGTTCCGACCATGTTCTCCTTTAAATACCATTTCGCGTGCAAGTTTAAGCGCTTGTCTTCTGTAAAGCAATACCCTGGTCCAACTTATACTTTGATCTGTCATCGAGTATTACCCCCTCTGGTATCTCGAGATTATCACAGAACTGCATAACTTCTTATGAGTTCTTCTTCAACTATTATTTGACTTTCGCTGCATCATCATTTGACTTGATGTCATCGCCGACCGATTACATCTTCATGAAATCTCTCGACTAATGTGTCGTGGTCATCAGCAACATCCTGAGCTCTTCCAGGATATCAATCAAATTCATGATGAGAATTACCATCCTTGTCCCTCGATGATTGTGTTATCACCGACAACATTCATGCCTTCCCACAACACAAATGTGTTCATGTTATGATTGTAACTTGTTGTCCAGCTTGTATGATGTTCCACCTTGAAGTATTAATGTCCCTTATGACGAGGATGTTGTGAGGATTGCTCCACCTCTTAAGAATTCTTGGTATATTGATGCTTCTCACCATCAGCATTCTTTCTTGGTCTCCGTGTTGTTTCTAACCGTAATACCGACAAATGGTCTGTGATGTGTAAATGCTAAACTTCTAGCAACCCTATTGCTTTGAGGTTATTGGTCTACAATTTCATTCTAAGCCTATTTCTTATTGAATTATCATTCGAACATTGATCGTGCTACCTAGTCTAGATTCCTGGGTGCACCCTTCTATCATTGTTCAGTTGTGTATGTTTCCCTCGAGCATACATCATTATATCATTTGATCCGACAAATGATATTTCCTTGTTCACATAATTGTGGAAATCAATCCTTTGGAAATCTCGATGATTTTTTGCTGAGCCTATCAGCCACCTCCTCATCCTCCCCTTGGTTTACTGATGAACTCTTGTGTCAGAACTCGCTCCCATAGTTCAATTCCCGAGAATCTGACAATGTCATCTCGACAATTTGTGTTGCACCTCTCTTCTCAGGCATCCCGAGTCTGCGATATCCTGACGCCAATCAGAATTGGATCTCGGTCAGATTTGATGGTTGGAACATATTTCCAAGAGTTATACCATTGATCTCTAAGGTGATGTCATGCCTAGCACACCTGGCCGGAGGGCCTATTGTTATAGTTCTCCCTTTTAGCAATGTTAACCATTCTTCCCACAAGAAATTGAAAGACTTATTCTATAAGTTGTTCCTGATAAATCCATTGAGTATCCAAAGTCCGACCTTTGCCTGAAGACCATGTCAATGCTATCTCGAAGCATATATATGTACTCCAATTTGCAACAAGAACATTTAAAGCCTAAAGTTAAATGTTTACTGCTCAATTATCCAAACACCGTTGTATGGGTAATGTCATGTAATTTCTCTCACCTTACCTAAAGAGTTTTCTACATTATATCCTGTCATGGATATAATGCTCTGCTTGTCCTTGGGAAGGATATACCCCTGAAATATGTGTTTAAACACATTTTCCTTTCCATTGTTCTGTTTAAACCTGACAATCACTTTGCCTTTCCATTGGTTTATTTAAAACCTTCTTGTGATCTATATTATATAAGCAGTAATATATCCCGGCCTATGTAAACACCTAGTTGTACCACTCTGTCAGCAAGACCCTGTTGCATTGTTGATGACATTTCGGTAACACCGATGGACGAGAACTTTGCCTATTGGTCCGCCTCGTTCAACGAGCAGGAAAATGGTTCTCTTCGTCCCTCGCCCTTGGTACTGATGTTGTTGCTGACATAACTGACGGGCTATCCTCTGACATGCCTTGCTTACCTTATCATGCAAGACGTCGTCACCCTCCCTATTTTTAACCCACATGATGGGCCCATAACCCACATTTCCACAGGAACGAAACCTGACTCTCCTATACACCCCCGGTCTCCAAAGTTAATCCCTCGCGCGTGGCCTCGTACGAAATTCACGGACCACCTTCCTACAGATCTATTCTGGTATCACCCACATTACTTTTTCTCGTTGTCCTGAAACCCTTTCACCTTCTGAGTAGGCATCGAGCGATTGCCTGGCCACTTGAAACTCCTTATTGCACCTTCTTACTTTCCTCTCAAAATTTTCTAAGTTTCAATTCGAGAGTTACTTTCGTCGTCTTCATTGACATTATCTATCACACAGCAACCTTGTAGAGGTCCGTTCTTCTGAAGTTACCCCTTATCCTTTTCGAACGTGCGATGAAGCTCCCGAGGGAAGGATGACGACTTCATCATGATGGCCTGAAACAGAGGAATGAGGACATCAATGTAGTAGTTCGGCCTCTTCGAGAGGAGCAAGCCAGGATGAGGAGACCCGCTGGCTTCGTTACCAAACCTCTCCCCCTTTCACTACATCTTAAATCTCGGGACGAGATTTCTTGTAGTGGAGGAGAATTGTGACGCCCGGATAGTTACGCTACAGTAATCCCACGTTAACGATGTTGAGTCACCACGATTATCGTTGTTACTTGCGATGATTCAAATCCCGTTCAAATTTCAAATTTAAAAATCAAGTCAAACAGTTAAAGTTTTCAAAAGTCAAAACTAAAATGTTCTAAATGTAACAAATAATTCATAAGTAATGTTGGTGGAGGAACCACATTTTTATAAAATGTCTAAATGCATTCAAATAATTAAAACTGTAGGTAAAACAAATAAATAAATGTGTTGGTATTTTATAAAATACTAAACTATATTATTTGGGGGTTAAACCTTTTTGTGGCAGAGGTATAATTAGTGTTACTATTTAAGATACAACTTTTATGTTTTATAAAACTAGAATAAAATAAAACAGTAAAAGAAAAGGAACAAAAAAAAGAAAGACAAGAAATTACAGCCCCCCCCCCTCGCTGGGCCTCGGCCCAGATGGCCTCGGGGCCAATCAGGCCGGCCCAGCCGGCCCCTCCTCTCTCTCCTTATCCCCACCCCGTAACCCTAACCCCCCCACTCGCCCCACTCCCTCCCCCGATCCCCCTGGATCGAGATCGATCCCCTCTCTCCCCTCGTCTCCCCCAGCGCGCACCCGCACCGCCGCTCGACGCCGTCGCCGGAGATCACCACGTCGGAGCCGCCCCGCCACCTCACCGTCGTCGGTGCCGCCATGCCATCTCCATCGCCTGCACCTCGACGTCGCCCCGGACCGCCCCGACATCGTCGGTGCCGCCTTACTAGACGACCCCGACCTCGTCGCCGCCGTCCGTCTACCTCAGGCCCTCCCCGAGCACGCGCTTACACAACTACAGGCTCGATGTGAGCCTCTTCCCCTCCCCTCTCCCTCGCGCGACCCCTCCTGCCCGCGCTGCTCGTGCTCGCGCTCGTCGCCGCGGCCCTCGCACCGGCCATCGCCCCGCGCGCTCCTGGCCACCGCGCTGCCCGCGCCCACCGGCGTCGTTCGGCTTCCGCGCCCGTTGTCCCCCTGACGCCGCGCACCCGTAGTCACGCGGCTCTGCCGCAACCACCTCCTGCCATCCCTCGCGCGCGCGCCATGCCGCGGCCTTGTCCCCGCACCGCGCCTGGGCTGCGTGCCCCGCTCACGCCCTGGTTGTGCTCCGGCACCACCGCGCGTTGCTCGTCTCCGCCTCTGGCTCTCGCCGCTCCGGCCACTCACCGTGGCCTCGCCACTTCCACCGGAGGCGGACAGCCCCCGTCTCTGCGGGCGGGCGTCCTGGCGCCCCGCACCTGATCCACCGCCCGCGCCCGTTTGGCCCTATGGGCCACTGCCCAGTGGGGCCCCCCACCCACGCCCCTGTTAAAAAAAAGAAAAAAAAACATAATAAAAATAATTAATTAATTAGTTAGTTAGTTAACTTAATTAGATCTGTTAAATTAACCTAATCACTTATTAAACTAACTAATCCTGTTTAGTTAACCTAAGTCAATGACAACCGGGACCCACGCGTCAGTTTGACCAAGTCAACTGACTGTTGACTGCTGACATCACCCTGATGTCATGCTGACATCATAATGGCATTTCCAAATTATTTTTATTCTGTTAATTTCAAAAATGATTTAAAACTTTGAAAATTAATATAAATTAAACCGTAGCTCGGATGAAAAAACTTTGTACATGGAAGTTGCTCAGAACGACGAGACGAACCCGGATACGCAGCTCGTTCGTCCGCCACGCATCCCTAACCTATCGAACTCGCAACTTCCCCCTCCGGTTCACCGGTCCGAAAACGCGAAACACCGGGGATACTTTCCCGGATGTCATCCCCCTTCACCGGTATCACCTACTACCGCGTTAGGGCACCTCTAACGCCGTTACTTGTCATGTCATGCATCACTATGCATATGCTTGCATTATATTTATTATTTCTTCCCCCTCTTCTCTCGCTAGACACCGAGACCGACGCCGCTGCTACCCAGTACGACTACATCGACGACCCCTCTCTCTTGCCAGAGCAACCAGGCAAGCCCCCCCCCTTGATCACCAGATATCGCCTACTCTTCTCTATACTGCTTGCATTAGAGTAGTGTAGTATGTTACTGCTTTCCGTTATTCCTATCCTGATGCATAGCCTATCCTTGCTACTACTGTTGATACCATTACCTGCTATCCTACTGCTTAGTATAGGATGCTAGTGTTCCATCAGTGGCCTTACACTCTTGTCCGTCTGCCATGCTATACTACTGGGCCGTGATCACTTCGGGAGGTGATCGCGGGCATATACAATATACTTTACACAGTTACCTTACCTGTGATACTGTTCGGAGATGGGGGCTGAAGGGGCAGGTGGCTCCATCCCGGTAGAGGTGGGCCTGGGTTCCCGACGGCCCCCGACTGTTACTTTGAGGCGGAGCGACAGGGCAGGTTGAGACCACCTAGGAGAGAGGTGGGCCTGGCCCTGGTCGGCGTTCGCAGATACTTAACACGTTTAACGAGATCTTGGTATTTGATCTGAGTCTGGCTACTGGCCTATACGCACTAACCATCTACGCGGGAGTAGTTATGGGTATCCCGGCGTCGTAGTATCAGCCGAAGCCTTTGTGACGTCAGCGACTGAGCGGCGCGCGCCGGATTGGAACGTAAGCCTGCTCTTGTATTAAGGGGGCTGGTTCTGCTTCCGGCCGCGTTCGCAACATGCAGGTGTGCTAAGGGCGATGGGCCCAGACCCCTGTGCGCTTAGGTTTAGACCGGCGTGCTGACCTCTCTGTTGTGCCTAGGTGGGGCTGCGACGTGTTGATCTTTCACGGCCGGGCATGACCCCGAAAAGTGTGTCCGGCCAAATGGGATCAAGCGTGTTGGGGAATGTGGTGCACCCCTGCAGGGAAGTTAATCTATTCGAATAGCCGTGATCTTCGGTAACAGGACGACTTGGAGTTGTATCTTGACCTTATGACAACTAGAACCAGATACTTAATAAAACACACCCTTCCAAGTGCCAGATACAACCGGTGATCGCTCTCTCACAGGGCGACGAGGGGAGGATCATCAGTTAGGGTTATGCTATGCGATGCTACTTGGAGGACTTCCGTCTACTCTCTTCTACATGCTGCAAGATGGAGGTTACCAGAAGCGTAGTCTTCGAAAGGACTAGCTATCCCCCTCTTATTCCGGCTTTCTGCAGTTCAGTCCACATATAATAGCCTTATTCCAGTTGATACCAATGCATACATATGTAGTGTAGCTCCTTGCTTGCGAGTACTTTGGATGAGTACTCACGGTTGCTTCTCCTTCTTTTCCCTCTATCCCTTCTACCTGGTTGTCGCAACCAGATGTTGGAGCCCAGGATCCAGACGCCACCGTCGACGACGACTCCTACTACACCGGAGGTGCCTACTACTACGTGCTGCTCGTTGACGACGACCAGGAGTAGTTTAGGAGGATCCCAGGCAGGAGGCCTGCGCCTCTTTCGATCTGTATCCCAGTTTGTGCTAGCCTTCTTAAGGCAAACTTGTTTAACTTATGTCTGTACTCAGATATTGTTGCTTCCGCTGACTCGTCTATGATCGAGCTCTTGTATTCGAGCCCTCGAGGCCCCTGGCTTGTAATATGATGCTTGTATGACTTATTTTATTTGTAGAGTTGTGTTGTGATATCTTCCCGTGAGTCCCTGATCTTGATCGTACACGTTTGCGTGTATGATTAGTGTACGATTAAATCGGGTGTAAGCCAGATTTACACACGCAATACACTTAGGTTGACTTGATGAGCCTAGCATGTACAGACATGGCCTCGGAACACGGAAGACCGAAAGGTCGAGCATGAGTCGTATAGAAGATACGATCAACATGAAGATGTTCACCGATGTTGACTAGTCCGTCTCACGTGATGATCGAACACGGCCTAGTTGACTCGGATCATGTTTCACTTACATGACTAGAGGGATGTCTATCTGAGTGGGAGTTCATTAAATAATTTGATTAGATGAACTCAATTATCATGAACATAGTCTAAATTGTCTTTGCAAATATGTTGTAGATAAATAGCTCACGTTGTAGCTCCCTATTTCAATACGTTCCTAGAGAAAGACCAAGTTGAAAGATATCGTAAGCAATGATGCGGACTGGGTCCGTAGTCCGAGGAGTGTCCTCACTGCTACACAGAAGGCTTACGTCTTTGATGCACCGCTCGATGTGCAAACCCCTACAACGTCGTATGTGGATGTTGTGAACACCTGACAGACACATCCTGATGACTACTTGATAGTTTAGTGCACCATACTTTACGGCTTAGAATCGGGATTCCAATGACATTTTGAACGCCAAAGAACATATGAGATGTTCCAAGAGCTGAAATTGGGATTTCAGGATCATGCCCGTGTTGAGAGGTGTGAGACCTCTGACAAGTTCTTTTGCCAACAAGATGGAGGAGAATAGCTCAGCTAGTGAGCATGTGCTCAGAATGTCTGGGTGCTACAATCACTTAAATCAAGTGGGAGTTAAACTTCTAGATAAGATAGTGATTGATAGAGTTCTCTAGCCACTATCACTAAGCTACTAGATCTTCGTGATGAACTATGACATGCAAGGGATGGAGTTGATCCCGGAGCTGTTCGCGGTGCTTAAGACCGCAAAAGGTAGAAATCAAGAAGGAGCATCAAGTGTTGATGGTTTAACAAGACCACTGGTTTCAAGAAGGGCAAGGGCTAGAAGGGAAACTTCATGGATGGCAAACCAGTTTCCGCTCCAGTGAAGGAACCCAAGGTTGAACCCAAACCCGAGACTAAGTGCTTCTATTGTAAGGGGAACGGTCACTGGTAGCGGAATTACCCCAAATGCATGGTAGATAAGAAGGCTGGCAACTTCAACAAAGTATATACATGTTATTAATGTGTACCTCACTAGTACTCCTGGTAGCACCTGGGTATTGGATACCGGTTCAGTTACTATTATTGGTGACTTGAAGCAAAAGCTACGGACTAAACGGAGACTGGCTGAGGGCGAGGTGACAATGTGTGTTGGAAGTGTTTCCAAAGTTGATGAGATCACCATCACACGCTCCATCTGCCTTCGGGATTAGTATTGAACCTAGATAAATGTTATAAGGTGTCTGCGTTGAGCATGAATATGATTAGATCATGTTCATTGCAATACGGTCATTCATTTAAGTTAGAGAATAATGGTTATTCTGTTTACATGAATGATACCTTTCATGGTCATGCACCCTATGTGAATGGTTCATTGAATCTCGGTCGTGGTGATACACATGTTCACGCCAAAAGATGTAGAGTTAATAATGATAGTACCACTTTCTTGTGGCACTGCCGCTTAGGTCATATTGGCGTAAGATGCATGAAGAAACTCCATATCGATGGATGTTTGGAGTCACTTGATTTTGAATCGCTTGACACATGCGAGCCATGCCTCATGTGCAGGATGACTAAGACCCCGTTTTCAGGTACAATGAAACGGGCAAGTGACTTGTTGGAAATCATACATGCTGATGCGTGTGATCCAATGAGAATTGAAGCGTGTGGTGGATATCGCTATTTTCTCATCTTCACTGATGATTTGAGTAGATATAGGTATATTTACTTAATGAAGCACAAGTCTGAAACGTTTGAAAAGTTCAAGCGATTTCAGAGTGAAGTTAAGAATCATCATAACAATCATGTTCCTACGATCTGATCAAAAGGGGATTTTCTGAGTTATGAGTTTGGCAAATCACTTAAGACATTGTGGAATTGTTTCACAGTTGAAGCCACCTGGAACACCACAGTTGTAATGGTGTGTCAGGACGTCGTAATCGAACCCTATGAGATATGGTGCGATCTATGATGTCTCTTACCAATCTACCGTTTTCATTTTGAGGTTATGCGTTAAAGACAGCTGCAATCACTTTAGATAGGACACCATCTAAGTCCGTTGAGACGGCGTCATATGAACATTGGTTTGGCAAGAAACCAAAGTTGTCGTTTCTAAATGTTTGGGGATGCGATGCTTAGGGCTTCAGCCGAAGAAGCTCGAACCCAAAGCGGACAAATACATCTTCATAGGATACCCAAAGGTAACAGTTGGGTATACCTTCTATCTCAGATCCAAGGGCAAAAATGTTTGTCGCTAAGAACGGGTCCTTTCTCGAGAAGGAGTTTCTCTCGAAAGAATTGAGTGGGAGGAAGATAGAGCTTGATGAGGTTGTCGAACCTTTTACCAGAGAGTGATGCAACATAGAAAGATGTTTTCTGTGGCGCCCACGTCTGTTGAATAGGAAGTTAATGATAGTGATCATGAAGCTTCGGATCAAGTTGCTATCGAACCTCGTAGGTCGACAAGGATATGTACTACTCCTAAGTGGTACGGTAATCCTATCTTAGATATCATGTTGTTAGACAACAATGAACCTACGATCTACGGAGAAGCGATGGTGGGCCCGTATTCCGACAAATGGTTAGAAGCCATGAAATCTGAGATATGATCCATATATCAGAACAAAGTATGGACTTTGGTGGACTTGCCCGTTGATCGGCAAGCCATTGAGATAAATGGATCTTTAAGAAGAAGACGGACGTGGGCGATAATGTTACCGTCTATGAAGCCCGACTTGTGGGAAAGAAACTTTTCACAAGTTCAAGGAGTTGACTACGATGAGAATTTCTCACCCGTAGCGACGCTTAAGTCCGTCGGAATCATGTTAGCATTAGCTGTATTTTTCGATTATGAAATCTTACAGATGGATGTCAAAACAAGTTTTCTTACCAAGTTTTCGTAAGAAAAGTTGTGTGTGATACAATAAAAGGTTTTGTCGATCCTAAGGATGCTAAAAGGTATGCTGGCTCCAGCAATCCTTCTATGGACTAGAGCAAGCATCTCGGAGTCGGAATATATGCTTTGATGGAGTGATCAAAGCTTTTAGGTTTATACAATGTTTGCTAGAAACTTGTATTTATAAGAAAGTGAGTGGGAGCACTACGACATTTCTGATAAGTATATGTGGATGACATATTGTTGATTCGAAATGATGTAGAATTTCTGGAAAGCATAAACGGTTGTTTGAAGAGTGATTTTCAAAGGAAGACCTGGATAAAGCTGCTTACAAATTGGGCATCAAGATCTATAGAGATAGATCAAAACGCCTAATGATACTTTCAAAGAATGCACACCTTGACATGTTTTTGAAGGAGTTCAAAATAGATCAGTCAAAGAAGGGGTTCTTACCTGAGTTGTAAGGTGTGAAGTTGAGTAAGACTCAAAGCTTGACCACGGCAGAAGAAAGAGGAAGGACGAAGGTCATCCCCTATGCTTTTGTCATAGGCCCTATACGGTATGCCATGCTGAGTACCGCACCTGATGTGTGCCTTGCCACATGTCTGGCAAGAGGGTACAAAGGTGATCTAGGACTGGATCACCAGATAGCGGTCAAAATTGTCCTTAGAGGAGTAAGGAAATGTTTCTCGGTTATGGAGGTGATAAAGAGTTCGACGTAAAGAGTTACGTCGATGCAAGCTTAACACCTATCCGGATAGCTCTGAGTAGAGATACCGGATACGTATAATGGAGCAACAATTTGGAATAGCTCCAAGTGGAACGTGGTAGCAGCATCTACGATATGACATAAAGTTTTGCAAAATACATAGGGATCTGAATATGGCAAGACCCGTTGACTACAACCTCTCTCACAAGCATAACATGATCAAACCCAGAACTCTTTGAGTGTTTATCACATAGTGATGTGAACTAGATCATTGAGTCTAGTAGACTCTTGGATGTTGGTCACATGGCGATGTGACCTGTGAGTGTTAATCACATGGCGATGTGAACTAGATTATTGACTCTAGTGCAAGTGGGAGACTATTGGAAATATGCCCTAGAGGCAATAATAAATTAGTTATTATTATATTATATTTCATTGTTCATGATAATCGTTTATTATCCATGCTAGAATTGTATTGACAGGAAACTCAGATACATGTGTGGATACATAGACAACACCATGTCCCTAGTAAGCCTCTAGTTGACTAGCTCGTTGATCAATAGATGGTTACAGTTTCCTGACCATGGACATTGGATGTCGTTGATAACGGGATCACATCATTAGGAGAATGATGTGATGGAAAAGACCCAATCCTAAGCCTAGCACAAGATCGTGTAGTTCGTTTGCTAAAGCTTTTCTAATGTCAAGTATCATTTCCTTAGACCATGAGATTGTGCAACTCCCGGATACCGTAGGAGTGCTTTGGGTGTGCCAAATGTCACAACGTAACTGGGTGGCTATAAAGGTACACTACAGGTATCTCCGAAAGTGTCTGTTGGGTTGGCACGAATCGAGACTGGGATTTGTCACTCCGTGTAAACGGAGAGGTATCTCTGGGCCCACTCGGTAGGACATCATCATAATGTGCACAATGTGACCAAGGAGTTGATCACGGCATGATGTGTTGCGGAACGAGTAAAGAGACTTGCCGGTAACGAGATTGAACAAGGTATCGGGATACCGATGATCGAATCTCGGGCAAGTATCGTACTGATAGACAAAGAGAATTGTATACGGGGTTGATTGAATCCTTGACATCGTGGTTCATCCGATGAGATCATCATGGAGCATGTGGGAGCCAACATGGGTATCCAGATCCCGCTGTTGGTTATTGACCAGAGAGTTGTCTCGGCCATGTCTGCATGACTCCCGAGCCCGTAGGGTCTACACACTTAAGGTTCGATGACGCTAGGGTTATAGGGAAAGTATGTACGCGGTTACCAAATGTTGTTCGGAGTCCCGGATGAGATCTCGGACGTCATGAGGAGTTCCGGAATGGTCCGGAGATAAATATTGATATATAGGAAGTATGGTTTTGGCCACCGGAAGTGTTCCGGGCATCACCGGTAGTGTATCGGGACCACTGGAGGGGTCCGGGGGTCCACCAGGAGGGGCCACGGGCCCCGAAGGCATACATGGGCCAAGTGTGAGAAGGGACCAGCCCCTAGGTGGGCTGGGGCACCTCCCCACCAAGGCCCATGCGCCTAGGGAGAAGAGGGGGCAAACCCTAAGGGCAGATGGGCCCTAAGGCCCATGCTTGGTGCGCCTCCCTCTCCCCCCCACTTGGCCGCCACCCCAGATGGGGATTGGGGCTGCCGCCACCCCTAGAGTGGAAACCCTAGGTGGGGGCGCAGCCCTCCCTCTCTCCTATATATAGTGGAGGCAAAGGGGCAGCCCAACACATGAAGTCCTTCCCCTGTTGGCGCAGCCCTACCCCTCTTCCTCCTCGTCTCTCGTAGTGCTTGGCGAAGCCCTGCTGGAGTCCCGCGCTCCTCCACCACCACCACGCCATCGTGCTACTGCTGGATGGAGTCTTCCCCAACCTCTCCTTCTCCCCTTGCTGGATCAAGGCGTAGGAGACGTCACCGGGCTGTACGTGTGTTGAACGCGGAGGTGTCGTCCGTTCGGCACTAGGATCATCGGTGATTTGGATCACGACGAGTACGACTCCATCAACCCCGTTCACTTGAACGCTTCCGTTTAGCGATCTACAAGGGTATGTAGATACACTCTCCTTCCCCTCGTTGCTAGATTACTCCATAGATTGATCTTGGTGATGCATAAAAAAATTTAAAATTCTGCTACGTTCCCCAACAGATATTCCACCTTTTTTCACCAGCATATGACAGTGCGTGTATGCTATGAAATCATATGTTGGGGCGACCAATATGCGCTTCTAGCCTTAGCGAGGATTGCAAAGTATTTGTTGAGACTAGGACCACATCATGGGCATTACAGTGGGGCGGTTGTTCCTTGATACGTCTTAAAGGTATCTATAATTGTCGTATGATTCATGCTATATTTCTAGCAATTACATACACTTTGGCAATACTTTGTATCAACTTTTATTGGGCTAACATTTTCTTTTGCGGAGGGGCTAACATATTAATCAAGTGACAAGTGCTAGTTCCTGTTTTTTTCTCAGTTTGAGAAAAATACCTATAAAAATTCTGACGAAAAATAATAGGAAAATAGTTCAGGAAGTTTCACATCATGCGAAGGTGCAGGAGCCAAGGCCTAGCCCCAAGTTCCCCTTGCATTAATCAGTTTTTTTGCGGCAAGCGTTCTGGAATAACATGGGAGAGGGGCATGTGTTGATGACCAATTCTACTTGCATGAAATCGTCCTTAAGATGATGTCAAATAAAAAAAGTACTCAACATGAAAGTTACGCGCCTAGTCCAGGTGAGCATATGTCCTCTTTGAATCATCTTAACCCAAAAGCATATGCAACCTCTACATGAAAAATATTGACTTGTATAAAAGATTGGTCCTAGAGGTTCCGGGCTACCTCTGGAATTTGCAAGAAGTTGTAAAAGTGTACATGAAAAAATAGCCTGAAGGTTCCAAACAACCTTGAGCCTCTGGGATGATCAAAAACTTGCAACAACATTCTCAGAGTACCCTAGAGGTTCCAAGTGATGCCTTTGAGGTGCCCGGAGGTTCTAAGCTCACTTGTCCACACTGAGATAGGTTTGATATTTAGGATAGGATTTTGAGAGTTTTTCTTGTACTAAAAATCCAGTCGCCTCATATGTAGATGAGAGATGATAGACAGTTGATACAAGACACAATTGAATAAATCAATCCGATACCATTTCTGTTTGCTCCCCGTTTTTTGTTGTTCGTCGTATTCGACAACCTTAAGGCTATAGGGATAGTTAGGCCAACCGAGGGCAGCCCATAGCCGCCACGCTCCCAAAAGGATCCCTCCCATGCATGTGTGTTCTCAACCTTCAAGAAACCTCGACATCGTGTTTTACATATAACGATCTCGACGAGGCTTCCTCTTCCGACATGCCTTACATAGCGTGCTCGACGCTTGGGACACACGCTGATATGTTCGAGTGCGAGTAGTTTCATGTTAGTCTAGCCTATTTAGCCCATGTCGACACTGTCCACCCATAGGAGACATCAATTAGCACACCTCTTCTTGTTGTGACTATTTCCTTTCGTTAAAAAGCAGAGCCACACTCTAGTTACATAGGTTGTAATCTCGCATCCAAAGCAAAATGAGAAAAGAAGAACTGGTGACGGGACGATTAGGACTTCGGCCACCAAGGCCCATGGGCATCCATGCTTCTCGTCTTTGGTTGCCTAGGCTTCAACAACAAACGTGTACCATCTCGTATCCCCTTATTCGTGCAATACTTGTTAACGAGCGCTCCCCCTCATCCCCTCATTAGATGTTTGTACAATAGTGGTTAATGAATGCTCATGAGCCTAACGAGCAAGCTTTTGCTCATTAAGCTTAACAAACATGAGATTAACAAGTCAAGCATTAATTAGTCAAGTAGCCCATTAATCCTTCCTTAGTTTCTATACACTAATGACATATCATAGATTTTTTTTTAAATGAGTAAAGTCTGTAACATATACTTTTTCGACATATTACATATAATTTATTAGTCAAAATAAAGACTGAAAATCATGTGCCCACGTTATAAACTCGGATAGAGGGAGCACAACAAAAAAAGGGGGTTAAAGCAGAGTTGGGTGTTTTGGATACCGAGCTCCATGGAGGCCTTAATTTTGAAAAATTCAAAATTCAAACTTCTCAGTTTAGAAAAATCTGAAAAACAATATACATGTATACAAGGATGTAATGTATATGTGTGTAAAATTTCATGATCAAACACCTTGAATTGCGAGTTGCACAAAAAAAACATGGACTTAGAGAATGAACAGTACATGTGATGAAAAGCCACATATTTGTGTTTCTTTTTGTAGCTCTCATTTTAAAATATTTCATCATGAAAATTTACACATATGTACATTATGTCTCCAGGTATATGCATATTTTTTTCAAAAAAAAAGAATGAAACACAAAAGTATGAATTTGAAATTTACAAAATTAAGGCCTCCATGGAGCTCAGCCTCCATTTGGCATTTTCGTTCGAAGCCAGCATTTGCAGGTGCTCTAAGGCCGTATGGATAACTAGCTTCGTAACCTAGCAGAAGCAATACTCGATACCATGAAAGCAAAAGCAGTTCAGCTGAATCTCTGATCATGACAAATACGCCCACACTCTTCGGTACAAAATAGAAAGTCTTAAAACTATATACATAAGTTGCCTTCAGTGTTGTAGCTTCAAGATCACATAGAACTTAATAGGGTGTGGAGTAATTTGTAATAGTACACCTGCAACAGCAATATAACATTACTTCTCATATCAGAACTTAATAGGGGGAAGCATCCATCAATGCTGTGACATGCTGCTTCATTGTTTTAGCTGTTCAAACTGCATACAGGCGGATAATCTGGTTGATCTTGGCACGACAAATGGGGCACCCCCATTTCTTCGACTCGATATCCTTCAAGCAGGACATGCAACCAGCCATGTGACCACATGGAATGCAGGCTCCTTCCACAGGAGCATCCAAGCAAATCACACAAGTACCAGAGGGGGTGTTACCGCTGCTGCTTGCACCGGCTTCATTTTCTACAGGTTTTGCAGAGTTTAGCGCCGTACCACCACCTTCCGTGGGTGGCATGGTTACATCAACTGGTGTGAAATCTATGGACGGATACTCAATAGGGCCATCGTAGAAGGTTCCTTCAGCAAGTGGTGGCGCAGTTGGTGTTGGAAGAGTTGGAAGTACAGTTGGTGTTGGAACCGGAAGTGCAGTTGGTGTTGGAACCGGAAGTGCCTCAGGTGTAATCGCAATCGAAGGGTTGTTATTTTGACTTTTGTTAGGTTTCAATGAACTTTGGTTAGAGCTTGTTCCAGGTACATCCCATCCATTGTATTTGCTGCTGCTTGGAGCATCAACCTGTGCTTGGCCACTCGTTTTTGAAGGCGCTGGAGAATCTGGTGAGCCCCATCCGTTGAGAGAGCTGTTCGTTGATGTCATTGGCTGCACATTGGGCACTCCCTCTGCTATAGCTGATTGGATGGAGGCATTGATAGCCATCGCTAACTCAACATCCTCCTTACTGGGAGTCGATTCCGCTGAAGGCGCCGAAGACGGATTTGGAATTGGATTTGGACTGGGGGCATTCACTGGTCGTGCAGGAACCATGCTGGCAACCTAACAAAAGAGGATCTATGCATAATTAGATTATTTGTTTTTTCTATACTGAAGTTAACAAATTTTGTTGATTCTCATCAACACAAACCAAACTTTAGTTCAACATTAGTTCAAAAAAAATGTATTTGCATCATAATTATTGGTTACTGAGCTATGTACTCGTATACACACATTCTATAAGAGGATGTTGGTCAAATGAAAACTGTGAAAACTGAAGATTAATCTTCCAAACTAGTTCAGAACATAGCAAGAATAACTAGAGCCTGTCTCAGATCTTGAGACAGAAAATTCATTAGCAAGGGGAAACATTTCAGGAAGTTCAGCTTATATCACCTGTGCCATGCCACAACATGCACTGTAAAATGATCGAAGCTGCTGCTTGTCACCTTCATAAGCCGGTAAAAGCTTGTATCTAGATTCTGCAAATATTCAAATGTAAATTAGAACAGCATGACCTGGCAGCAAAAGTCCAAGTTTTATTTGCAACATAGTAACATTTTAGTGCAGGCCATCTGACAGAAAACATGCTATGTACAATAATAAAAGGTACTTTCTTACAGACAGCCATGCAATAAGTATATAAAATGTAATGAAACGTCACTAAAAAATGTGAAGTACCTATAGTCCGTTTTCCAACAGAACATTTGCACAGAGATATGCACTTTGGATTGCCGGCCGGCTCCCCGCTTGGAAGGCCAACCTGATGAACAAACCTGGGCGACTTGCACTGGTGAAGTCCGTGCTGAGTGCCATCCCCGTGCATCAACTACTCGCCTACGCGCCGCCAAAGAAGACGCTTCGTCAAATTGGAAGATTGAGTGCTGCTTCTTGTGGGCTGGCCGCGCTGCCGCCAACGGAGGCCACTGCCATGTCAACTGGCGCCGCGTTTGCCGCCCCATATCGCACGGAGGCCTGGGAGTCCAGGATCTGGAGCGCGCTAGCCTTGCTCTGCGGCTACGATGGCTATGGTTCTCGCGCACTGACCATGAGCGCGCCTGGAATGGCCTGGACCTACAATTCTCTGCCGAGGAGCGAGCGCTCTTCTTCGCGTCCACCACGATGACCCTCGGAAACGGAACAACGGCATATTTCTGGGAAGACCGCTGGATAAATGGACAGTCCATTTGTGAGATAGCCCCGGCACTTTACAAGTGCATACCCAAGCACCGGCGCAAAATCCAGACCGTCGCTGAAGGACTGCAAGGCCATAGCTGGGCCAGGGACATTCACGGGACCCTGGGCATACACGAGATTGGCCAGTACCTTCAAGTCTGGCTGGCGATCGAGCATATCACGCTCTCAGACACCCCTGATCAGCTAGTTTGGAGATGGACGGCCTCCGGTATATACTCTGCTCGCTCCTGCTATCTTGCCACCTACCAGGGATCCATGACTTGCTTCTCGTGGAAGCTCATATGGAAGAATTGGGCGCCGCCAAGAGTGAAGTTTTTCCACTGGTTGGCCAACCAAGACCGGTGTTGGACGGCCGACCACTTGGCTAGACGCGGTCTCCAGCACCAGCCATGATGCCCACTCTGTGACCAGGCTCCCGAGACAATGCGCCACCTCCTCTTGGAGTGCCCCTTCGCCAGGCAGACTTGGCATGAAATCCTATCCTGGCTACGGATGACCACTGCAGGGCCAAGCCACGAAGATTCACTCATGGACTGGTGGCTGCAGGCCAAGCAAAACACGCCAACACTGATCCGTAAGGGCCTAGCCTCCATTGCTCTGTTGACACCACGAATGATCTGGAAGCAGCGCAACAAATGCATCTTCGAGGGCGCCCAGCCCCTGGTTCAGGTGCTGGTCTCGAAGATCAAAGAGGAAGCCGAGCAGTGGGCAAGAGCGGGCGCCCACGGCCTACGCGTCATTCTGCCGCCTACCTGGGACGTGCACTAGTTTCACTGACCCTCATTTGTAATTGACCTCCTAGGAGGAATGTATCAAAACTCTACCTTTTCAATGCAATGAAATGCAAAAGCCCTTTGCATTTTCTCAGAAAAAAAAGAAGAGCAAAATGAATCACTACATACATGTGTGCACGAGCGATGTAGAGAGCAGGAGGAATCACTACAATGTAGAAATAACGAACTAGCTTTATGTGAGATAATTTAATGTGCAAACAACAAGAGTGATAAAGCATACATGACTATGTGTGTGGTTGTAGTAATTTTCGTTCTCCTGTAGAGTAAAACCAAACTCATGAGTTCCTCAAAAAAAAGAATAGATCTCCCAAGTCCTAACTCTAACCTCGTGTTTCCATGCCAAAGAGTGATAAATAAAAGAATAAATTTGAGTAATCAACCACACAAGAATTTGTGTTCTGCTCTTTCAGCAAATAATTTTTTTAGTGAGATGGCCATATGATATTAAATTGCAGTAAAATGGCAAAGATTGATAAAGCATGTAACCAACAACACAAACATGCAATTCAAATTTGCATAAACTGAAAAGATGAAATATTGCACGTACTTGTAACTTTGTCAAAAATTGTCATGGAAGGATCAGCCAGATTATACTTTGGTTCCTCAAGTTGAGATTTCCAAAGTTTGACAACAACACGAGGTTTAGCAGCCTGTTTATTCATAAAAAGTATGTTACAAATAATAAGAAACTTCATAAAATATATACACAAAAATACAATAAAAATAGCTAATACAAATATATAACAAAATGAAAGTAGGTGTAGGTTTTCCTTCGGGACAAGCTGGTTTAACAAGATGCAAGTATAGGTTCTCTGGTTGGATGTGTGAGGTGATGCTGGTAAAAAATGATTGACTAGAATTAAGAATGTTACGAAAACAAACTAAATGCACTATCCCAACTTTATTATTGTGGATTAAGACATTTGTAATATACCTTAATTCATATTTAAGGAATAATCAATATACATACTAATTACTAGACTAATCCCCTAAGTGGTGCGGACTCCAAGGCTGCACACGGGGAAAGCATGTTTCTATAGACCTTCCTTTTTTCATCCGTCGATCCGGTTACCAGGTGCAAACCAACAACCTAATCAGGAGGATTGGAGAAGGTGCTGCAGGAGCTATGCAAGTGCATGGATTAACTAACCAATCACCCTTCTGAGTATATTGTGCCACAATAACTGTTGTGAATCTCAATTCATGTGCAAGAAATCAAAAAAAAAATAGAGACATTGTCATGTATCAAATAATAAAAGGCCAGTTATGTGCAATTTTCTCCAGAAACTCAAATTTCAACACAAATAATATGACAAATGCTACTGGTTAGTGATTACTGAACTAGACAATGTGGGAAGCATACACTAGAAACAAATGAGAGGTCAATAATTACATTACTGCTTATCTCATGTTAAATAGGAAGAGTTCCATAAAAGAGTTGTTCACTTTGCGGGTGATATGAATATGTCAACATATCCAGCATTATAAACATTACTAGGCTACACCATACCAAAGCAGCATTTTAGCAGACTTTCATACCTGCAATTCAGGATATATAGCTAACTCAAGCTTGACAGGTCTTGTCGGGCTCCGTGCTTCACGTGGTAAAATCACTGCCCAACTGGGGAAAAGATTTAACTTAGGTTAGAGACACGTAAAACATACTCACATCTATGTGCTTGTGGTACGCGATGAAGTTTCACGGGAATATTACATCTTCCTAGTCATGAACTGAGGAGCAAACGCTTCCAAGAAACCAGGACCATAATTCTCCCTCATCCATCCAGAAAAAAGAGAAATCCGTCCCTGAAGATAATGAAGAACGAAATAGCAACCAATAAACAACTTAAAGAACAAATAGCAACAAACGAAAATGTGCAAGTCAAATCGAAGTATAATAAAGCAAAATAGGACGTGAAGTAAAAAATATACCTCTATGGCCCTTACAACGTTCACATGACCCTTTTCTCTAGCCAGGTCAAGTGCGGTATTGCAGTCATCATTTGTTATGAATGGATTAGCTGCAAATAAATCATAAACAGAAGGTTTTTTAACGTACAAAATTCAAATGGCAAACAATTGATACATGGTACTACAGCAGCATCGTAAACCTCCATGTGAGAGAAGTAAATGGACAGTCGGATCGAGTCCTTTTTTGGCAGCATGGTGCAATGCAGTCCCAGCGTGTGATCCTACAAACAGAAAAAGAAAAGGGAGGCATTACAACAATGCGACAAAAAAATGATAACCTATTTTATTTAGCATGCATCCAGTAAGAATCCTATGGATTCTAATTTGTTTAACATAGAAGGATCACATTTCGTTAAAGCAGAGTTGCCACGGTGCAAGTCAATCAATACTGTAATGTTACAGTTCCCTTGATTGAGTTGATTCTGTTTTGCATGGCATGCAATCCTCAAACCTAATTAAACATAGGCTATATTTTTACTTGCGCACATATTGTGCTGGTTTCTATTTGAGTGAGAAATTATAGTTAGAAAATTCAAGGTGTCCTTTCCATATCCCAAAGTATGCACAACTTTAAAACTTTTGGGCTATGGTCGTATCAAAATCAACTCACTTTGGGTTTTTTTTCTTATAAAACTTACTTTTGGTTGAAGCACCACAATAGACTTGATCTAATTCCTAGGTCCAAACTAAGAATAACAACAAATTGGTACTCACTCCACTCCATCCAGAAAAATCCCCTGTTATACATTCTAGGAATAATGGAGAGAATCAACTAAAGCGAAGACGCTAAGTTTGGTATGAGAAAAGCGTCCATACCAGGCCGATATGCATTCACATTTGCACCCAACTCAAGCAAAGCTTTAGCCACATTCAACAGATCAGGGCGCATGCTGGCGACCATCAGGGGCGTCTTCCCTTCCTTGTCAATCCACTGCAAGCAAGCAAGAAATTCAACCCCAACAAGAAAAGTTAACTCACTTGATTCCCAGCTTTACAAGACCACAATAGACTTGATCTAATTCCTAGGTCCAAACTAAGAATGCTGTGGAAATCGCTGTCCTTGCCTCAACGCCTGCGCCCTGCGCCCGGAGGTTCCGAATCCCCTCGATGTTGCCGTAGTTCACCTGCTGGTACAGCAGCTCCTCCTTGGATTGCTGCATCCCCATTTGGACTCGCCGGACGGTGCAAAGGCAAAGTTGGGGAATGAAGTGGGAGAGCGGTTCCCTTGCCCAAAACTGGATTTTTTTTTTATTGCTGAACAGAGGATTTCGGTAGTGGTTGCTCCAGCTGAGGGTGCAGAAAGGGAATCCCAACTAGCCGCAGCACGGAATCGGAGCGACTCCGAGGCAAAAGATCGCGGGCTAGGGGGGGGCAAGCCGGGAATCCCCACGGCGGCGGCGAGGAGCGAGGGGCTGCGGTTGTGGATGGGGATTGGACTGGACCGCGGCCAGGAAGAAAATTAAGGAAAGCAGCACAAGAAAAGCTCAGAAAGATGATCAAACCAAATAGGGAAATCCGGGGGTCTCCAGGCAGCAGAGGATGGCCGGGATGAGATCCCCCGCCGCGGGAGACGGGGGCAGAGGGCGAGAGTTGGCGGCTGCGGATGGGTTATTTGGTGATTGCGGGTGGGACTTCAACGCGTGGTTGTTTGGAGAAGAGACGAAGTTAATGCGGCATCAACATTTTTCCCGGTCTCTAGGCTTCAGGGCGAAGGGATTGGGACTTGGGGAGAAGCGCTCGCCGACGCGGGATGTGACGGAGCGCTGCGGATTCTCCACGTTAGAGACACTAGGCTGACTTTGTTGATCAGATTATCTACTACCACTATAAAAAGAAGAGAAGAGCAGATCCAAACAATCACATTCATTCATCATCAAAATCTAATGGCTTTTAATCACTCTGTGTTTAACACTATCAACCACGCAACAAGCCACGCTCGATCAATCGCTAATCTACCCGCAGTAAAAAGGAAACAAAACCGCCCGCCCGCACGACCTCCTCCTTCTCCCGCACGACCTCCTCATCCTCCCGCGCCGTTCGCAGCGGAGGATTCTCTGACTTGGAAGAGCCACGTCACAGACACTAGGCTGACTTTGTTGATCAGATTATATTATTACAAAGATACAAAGCATCTCAAATATGATCAAAATTACATAAAGATCTCCAACAATCACTGCCATACCAAAGCGACAACTGGAAAGCCTTCGTGCGGGTGCCTCAAGGACCAACACCTCGAAGCGGCGATCGTCGTCGTCGGACCTTTGAATCACTCTAAAGAATCTGACACATGAGAGATCCTAACCTCGCCGCCTTAAGGAACCGGTAGAAACTTACGTTGTAGCTTCGTCAATTTTGTCTTGTCTCACACTCTTCAACATATTGCAAAATTGTTCGTGCCCGATTCACTGATGCGAGCAAATCCTTCGTGTTGCGTTAAATGGATCCGGCGACAAGCCCGAGCCGTGATGAATTCAGACTCGCACTCATCATCATCTTCCTTCGTGCGGTCTTTTCCTCTTTCACATCTTTCACACCTAGACAGAGGGAGTAGGTAAAGCCATCCTTAAGGATTCTAGAGGGTGCTTGGATCTAAGGGACCTATTTTAGTCTGACTAAAAATAGTCTCTTTAAGAGGCTAAAGTTTCAAACACCCCTGACTAAAGAGGAGCTAAAACTAGTCTTGAGACTAATTTTTTTTAGTCAGGGGTACCCCTACTAAAATGTGGATTAGTCCTCACTCTCCTCATTTAACTCATCTCCTTTAACACAGGCGAGTTCTGAATTGGAGGGTTGAAGGATAATAAATGCTCATTAACTTGATTTTAGTCTCTTTAGTATTTAGATCCAAGCATGGATGGGGCTAGCAAGTTTTAGTCCCACTAGTTTTACTCATGAGACTAAAATATATCCAAGCACCCTCTCAGTCGTCCGGTGTGTCCGCGCGTGAGACGACCCTGCTCCATCCCATATGCGCTTTTGGTTGCTTGCATTACCCCACACAGAGATAGCGAATCCAGATCCTCAAACGTGCCCGGGCGCTCCATATCCATCTCATAGTTGGGCGGGATATGAGAGGTGTTGGTCAGTCCGGGCATTTGAAGCCCCTTTGAGGCGTCCATCTGAATCGGATTTTGATGATTGGTCAGTGACCGGGCAGGTTGAACGTTTGAGGCCGATTTAGGGTGTCTGACTGTAGATGCTCTAAGAGAAACCTATTTGCTTGCTAAGAAGGCCCGATTCGAATGTCCACGAATATTAAAGTTGCCCAGAGTCTGACTAACTAGGAGCGATTAAATAGGCCATTTCCATTGAGTCGAGCTAAGCCAGGCGCAAAAGCGGGCCATGATGTTGACGACGATGCAGGTCCGGCTCGGAGGGATCCGGCTTGTCTGCTTCTGTCTTTTTTCCTTTTTTCTTTATAATATAATCATCTTCTCCTGATTTTAAAGGAATGAGAACAGATCTTATTTTGTTCCAATCAAATCAAGCCACGTATGCAGAAGTATGGATGAGCGCACAAACGGGGAGCAGGCAAGTCTCGTCCGGCTCAGAGGGCTGGCGGCCAAGGACCTTCTTCAATAGCACCCGCTCACTGATCCGTTTGTTAACTGTCAATTGTCTCTACAATTTCTGCTCTTTACAGGACGGGACGCCCAGCACGAGCGAGGCCAACAGCCAGCCCGAAACTGTTTTCTTCTTCACAGCCCGACATGTTTGATTGGGACAGCCGATTGGACTTTCTTTCGTCCTTGTAAACATTGTAACGTCGTAATAAAGCTTCGGAGTTTGTCTAAAAAAAACTGTTCAAAGTGCACTTAACTAAACCCTACGCTCAGGCCCCCCATTTGCAAGTGTATTTATTTTCCCTGCATTCGGCTATTCATTCGTTTTGAAAACATGGTGTCGAACCAGTGCTCCAGGACATCTGGTGAAGTTCGAGCCAATGAATTCATGAAAACTGCAGCTAAAAACTGAATTTATGCTTCAGCGTGATCATACGAGCAGCCAAAGAATTTGTACATCAGCAACTTTGACTATTGTGCACTACAGGCTACAGCACTCTCTGGGTTTCACATCTCCATGGCGTCCCGAGCCATGTCCTGCAGGTCCTCCTCCGTCAACAGCGTCTTCTTCCCGCCGCTCCCAGCCTTGTCGTATGGCTGCGCCATCCTCCGGAGGAACTGCCACGGAACAAAACACAACTTTATTTATTTTCTGAACAAAACAGATGGCTACTTGAACAGAAGTGAGAAAATCCTCTAGAAGAACAAGACATTCAAACGAAATTCATGAAAGCAGACATGGAAAAGAATGACTATGCTGACAGGTGGCTACAATTATAACAAGTTGCATTGCAAGCAGTTGGAAGCATGGAAACTGTGCGTGTTTAGGCATTGCTGCTTGAGTGGAAGATGTCAGCATTGCCTCGTCCGCAACCAAGACGGCTTGCGCTTTTAAAAGCATCCACGTTGCAATGTCCCAAAGCAATTGCTAATCGAGTAGAGCAATGTAAGGGAACATACCTCACGGGCTGTATGGAGAGCCATATCGGTGCTCAGATTCAGGTGCGCGTCGTGCAAGTGTGACAGTATCCATCCCGGCAGTTTGGACCGTTTATCATGCCGACTGTATCTGCGAGTCACAAATGGCATGTCACTTAGCAAGCATTTGTAGTATGACTGCTATGGGATGAAATGATGAACTTAAAAGACCTCGGACCAGAAAATACATATAACAGATCTGCAAGATATATTGATGTTTGATGAGCACTATATGTTTGATATATGGTGTAACCAAGCCTAGAGCTCCTGAGCATCAAATGAAGCAATGACTATAACTAGTTCGGTTCTATCTGCCACAACCATTGACTAAAAAAGTACACTATTTAGTGGCAAAGCCCAATTTTAACTGCCAAGGGAATTTCATCAAATCAGATTAAAATAAGCATTTTCTTGCTAGTTGACCACAAGCCCATCACATGTTCAATGCAACAAACTTTGGGCTTGTTATTCAAGAAATATACAGATTCAAAATTGCTTGGCTAATCTAAAGGGCACAGGATTTGAGTTTCCTCTAAGCTCACTCTAATTCCCACGTCAAGGCAGTATCAAGTAGACAAGTACCTCTTGTCAGCAAATATCATCATTCCATAATCTGCCTTAGAACGAATCACACGGCCAACACACTGAGCAGCTTGCCTCTGACAATAAAAAGAATTCAAAATGTAGAGAAAACCATGTTAGGAGATCTTGACAGTATATATAAAACAGTAGGCTTTACTCCCTTACAATCAAAGAAGGATTAGTACCAATGCGTCAAATGTCAGAAAGTCACCCTCCTTTATCTGAAAAGTTTCTCTTAGGTACTCCAACCTAGCACGCAATATCCTGCTCGTAGACATGGGACATATATATAACACGGCTGTTAGAAGGTACTCCCTCCGTTCCAAAATAGATGACTCAGCTTTGCACTAACTTTAATACAAAGTTGAGTCATCTATTTTGGAATGGAGGGAGTAACCCTTACAAGCAAGAAACATTGGGACATAAATATATCATTCAATCGACACAGCATTATTATTCTGTGCATGCATACGATGAACCAAAAGTACTGTTATCTTATAGACCAAGACCGAGGGGTGCACAAAATTAAATCCAAATGTATAAAAGCAAAGTTGGTCCTCACTTGCTGAGTGTGTACTGGAAGGGAACACCAAACATGATCACAAGTCTGCCATAGTGTCGATCAAAATCAATACCTTCAGCAACTTTGCCCCTGAAAAGATCATACCGTTAGCAAGAGTGACTCGTTGACTCGTTGTTATGATAATTTATTATTATGTGTGTGTATGTACATCGTATATCTCACAGTGTTAACTGAGTAATGCTTAATTGCTTATTATAACCTCCTGATCACAAGAAAATAAGCTAATAATGAAATCATTCTTTTATGACAATTCAAGTAAGCCTCTTTGATTTACATGATTCCTAAAACACAGGTAAAGGAAAAACGCAGGATTACAATGGCATGCCACTTGAATCCTTTAAGGGTTTGAACCAAAATTTGTTTGGTTGCACCGCAGGAAAAACAAATGATTCTTTAGGAAATTTCCTACAAAATGTAATGCAGTGGAGTCCTTGGGAAAAGTCTGCATTGAGATACTCCCTCCGTTCCGAATTACTTGTCGCGGGTATGGATGTATCTAGATGTATTTTAGTTCTAGATACATCCATTTCTGCGACGAGTAATTTGGAACAGAGGGAGTACAATCCTAAGAAACGAACAAACATCATAGAAAAATTCCAATCCACCAAAATTCCTATAAAACCCTTTGAAGCAATGAGGCCCAATGAAAACAATTTTGCATGCAAACTTACAGTGCTACAAGAATCCTTCGTATTTACACATGCACAGACATGTTGGTTGCTGTTTGATTGACTGAATGTGATAGTTTGCTTGATCTGGGATTCAGCAGTTGACTTGGTAACAAACTGGAAGTGTTGACATGCATCTTGATGAGTTACCACCCCACTAACTAGGTCATTCAATTGTTTTGGTCGATTCATGAATGCATCTTACTCTCTTTCTAATATTCCCTAGGCAGTTTTTAACAAGTTGGACATAGAAAACACTACTGATTAAAATATCACAATAAATCACCACCACTGTAGTGATAACTACTTTGATCGGGGTCAAAAGTCAAAAATAAGTTATATGCTGCAAAAGTTTCAAGCATTCCTATCATCGGTTCAGCTGCAGACTTATAGTGAATTTTGAAGGGTGGTCTCAGACTTGCAGTTAAAAGAACAAACCTGGCAACTGAGAAGAAGATAGCTCCTCTTCCACAATCGCATGCTTTTCTGTAATTGTCAAGGGCCAATGTTGTTTCAACAACATCTGGTGTTTCAATGAATACTAACTTGTGCTGCATGATGTCCTGCACAATAACATCATAAGATGGGCATTCTTTGGGGACTAATACATTTATATGTATCTTCGCAACATGAGGAAACTACAGAATCATACAAGAGGAAGAAAAAATGGATGCCATCAAAAATCACAGCGTGTAGAAACTTAACGGAGCAAGATTTTAATAAAGTTTCATCTCTTCTATTAGAAGTTTAGAAGACACGTGAGTACGTGACCACATTGCATACATGACAAACACGATTCTTATTCTTTACTGAGACATTACACATTATCTGTATAGTGGCTACTAACTATCCAACTTCATATGCATGTTACTGATAGTAAGAACACAGATGGTCTCTACACGAGTAGTTGATACCCTTTAATGTCAACACAGCTCAGCGGACCATCCACTGCTTAACGATATACAGGTACCTGAATAACTTTGCACGTCATTATGAAAACATGACACTAGAACGCTTAAACAGTAAACACCATTTAATTAATACAGTGTTCCAGAAGATCTAGTCTACTTGTCCAATTGAGATGGTCAATTTACGAAGTCACATTACAATCTAAAGTCCAAATTCTAGACATCTCCACATCAGAATAATGTGCTGGTGAGGGAAATAACCTGTAAAATACCCATTTCATTCCAGCTGTTGACAATGCCATCCATATAGCTGTAACTGACAAAGAAACAGACAATGCCATCAGGAACAGAAGAAGCCATTTCTAGCAAGAGGCGGCCATAATTCCTCACAACACCAGGATCACTGCGCATGTCGAACTTTGTACTCACAGGTAGCTGATCACTGAAAATGATCGAATGGTTAATGTTACACAACTGGATTCATATCATAACATAAAAGGTAAAACAAGAAATTTGAGAGACAACTAAACCGGTTGCATATAGCACTACCATCGTGTTATTCTACTAGCATAAGGAGCATGCAATAAGTGTGTTTCCAAATATAGAAAATTGAAATATGAAAGCACAAATGGATCCAGATCATACCTTCCTCGTGTCAACACCATGGGACATATACAATCCCTTGTTAGGGACATTGTGAAGCTCCTGCTTATAACAGGATTAAAATTCAAAAGACGAGGGTACAGATCGATTGGGCTGAGAGTTCCCGAAGTGATGACGACAGTTTGGAATCGATCGAAAACAGGCTGTATTGCGAGTGAAGCGTCATGGCAACTCAGCTGCAACACACCCAACCACATTAGCACATTGACACTCAGCTTGTAACAATTGCACCACAATCTTATAGAGTAGGTTGGATACCTGAATCACGGGATCACGGACTTCAGGCATTCTATCATCATAGGGTTCTATTATTATAGAAAAACCACGCGAATAAGTTCCAATCAATGTGGCAAAGTCACAAATGGTCTGGATGTGCATGAATTCATCCGTGTCGGTTATCTCCAATGTAAGCAATAGAGAATGTAAGCGGTCATAACAAAACCTCAGCATTCTCTGGTCAATTCCAGCCTGGGAATGGATTGAAGCAACAAAGGAAACAGGCATTTCATTCTCAACATTCTCTGTTTCAAGCCGTCCATCTAAGAATCTCACAAGTCTCTTCAAGACAGCAAGAAAATGTTCAGCCTTCCTGATATTTCCAGGTACAGCCTCCTTCAAAATGTCATCAGGCAAGGATGGATTTGCAAGCCAAGCATCGGATACTTCATCACAAGAAACACATTATTATAAACTGTCCGGTAAGGCCACATAATCAACATTGCAAATCAGATAGTGAGGAATAAAGATACTCACTTGGCAGGTTTCCCCTCTGTGCCAATCCATCCACCAGTCTATTGTATTCAGCACGAAGCCTATTGGCATCGGTGGCCTTGAACCTTCCTACCAAATAAATCAGTTAGTGAGCAACCTTTACCTATCCATCTACAATTTTGACGATTTTAAAGGAAACACCCACAATCCTGAAAAGAGCAAGTATTTACTTCTTCAATGCTCAGTACCTATCGATCTCTTGCGAGATGCGCCGCAGGTTTCGCTCGGCACCTTCCAGTGTCTGCTTGCGGACGCTGACACTCAGCGCCTCAATGCAGACGTTATCGATGTTGTGCGCCTCATCAAACACAACCACGCATTCTTTCTGCATCTCCCGGGACACAATGCTGGCCACCTTGGGGTCAAGCAGGTACTGGTAGCTGTAGACCACCACATTGGCGTATTTTACCATCTGCCTGGCGAGGAAGTAGGGGCATATCCGGCGCTCACGGCCAAGCGAACGGAGGTCGGCGAGAGTGTAGACCCCAGGGGGCATGAAAGAGGCGAGGTCGCCGGCGGCCGCAGCCCGGTCGAATGACTCGAAGTATTCGCAGAGAGGGGTGGACTCCGGGTCGGAGGCGGCCTTGTCGCGGACCCAGGACGCGGTGAGGCGGCGGCAGGCCGTGTCGACGGAATCGCGGGCGGCGGAGGCGGAGGCCTGGGGGTGGACGCAGAGGTTCTTGCGGGAGGAGAGACCGAGCGCGAGGAGGGAGCGCGAGGCGGCGGGCGGGAGGTGGGAGAAGAGGAGGCGGAGCTCGGCTAGGGTCTTCTCCATCTCGTGGACGGTGCGGGTGCAGTAGAGGAGCCGGAGCGGGCGGGAGGGGTTGGCGAGGGAGTAGGAGGTGATGAGGGAGATGAGCGCCGCCGTCTTGCCGGTGCCCGTCGGCATCTCCAGCAGCGCGTGGCCGCGCGCGTCCAGGGCTCGCTTGAGCTCGCCCATGTACGCGTGCTGCTCCGGGTAGATCGCCGCGTACGGGAAGTGCACCGTCAGGCCTTCAAGATCGAACTTCATCGTGGCCGCTAGGAGGGTGGAAGCCGCGGGATTGGGAGTCGGCGGAGCCGCCGCCGCCGCTGCCGCCGGGAGTAAAGCTCGGGAGGTGTTCGGTGGAATTCCGCAGGGCGGAGGAGGGGGCTGCCTCGACCTAAGTAGGCCTGCGGGCGCGTCACTCTGGACTGGCCCATATGATAGTACCTCCTCTTTGCAGTTTGCGCTTCGTCTATTTCCCGACTCGAGAGCTCCAGGGCTATTTCTCGACGGTTGCGCGAACGGAAAACCCTATTTGCCGCTCTCTGCGGCAAACAGTCGGGCTTCCGCACAGGCGCTATCGACCGATCGCTCAGGGTGGGTCGGCCTGTTAACGTAACAACCCGTTTTGGGAACCTTCAAGTTCCTTGCCGTTTTTTTTCCGGTTTTAAGAACCTTCTAGAAGCTTCCTGAACAGGTTTTTTCTTTAATTATTTTTTTAGTTTTTCTTTTTGATTAGTCTTTCCTTTTCTGCTTTCTCTCTATCTTTTTTCTGTTTCTTTTTTTCTGACTTTTTCTATTTTTTCTTCTTGCTCTTTTATTTTTGATTTTTTTCCATTTTCAACTAATATTTCAGAATTTTTCAAAAGCAAAATTTTCAGATTTTGTTCAACTTTTCAGAAAATGTTCCTGTTTTCAAATTTTTGTTCAGAAATTTCATACAACTTTAGAATTTCAATAATTGTTTGCTTATTTTTTTTAAGTTCAAAATTTAAAAAGTGTTTACCTTTCTAAATTTTGTTCACAAACAAAAAAATGTTCGGTTTTAGAAGTATGTTCCTGTTTTAAAAAAAATACTAAAAAATATTCATGTTTCCAAATTTATTCACGAATTCGAAAAATGTTCACGTTTTAAAATTTTGTTCATGAATCAGAAATTGCTCAGGAATTTAGAAAAATGTTCCCATTTTTCAAAAATTGTTTCCAAAATTAGTAATATGTTCCCATTTTCAAAAATTGTTCACAAATTCAGAAAACTTTCACATTTTTCAGTTTTGTTCACATATTCAAAAGAAACTAGGGATTTTAGATGATGGTCCTGCTTCCAAATTTGTTCACAAAATTCGAAAAAAGTTCCGGTTTTCAAAATTTGTTTGCAGATTCAGAAAACTTTCACATTTTTCAATTTTGTTCACATATTCAAAAAATCTGGGAATTTTAGAAAATGTTCCTGTTTTCCAAATTTGTTCACAAATTAAATAAATGTTCACAAAATTCAAAAAAAAAATTCCTGTTTTCAAAAAAATCGCGAATTCAGAAAATTTTCAAAATTTTCAATTTTGTTCACATATTCAAAAAATATGGGAATTTTAGAAAATGTTCCTGTTTTCCAAATATGTTCCAAATTCAAAAAATGTTCCTGTTTTCAAAATTCCCTCGCAAATTCAGAAAACTTCCACATTTTTCAATTTTGTTCACATATTCAAAAATCTGGGAATTTTAGGAAATGATCTTGTTTTCCAAATTTGTTCACCAATTAAATAAATGTTCATGTTCACAAATTAAGATGTGTTTGGGAATTTCAGAAATGTTCCAATTTCCAAAAAAACATAAATTCAGAAAAGTTCCTGTTGTTGAAAATGTTTTCATTTGTCAAAAATAATTTTACAAAGTTGAGAAGTGTTTGTGTTTCATAAAGCACTCGGGTTTTTTTTTAAAAAGCGTTCGAAAATCTTAAAATATGTCGGATCTGGGCGTATGTTGCTTCTTAAAGGTTTACGTTGCTTTATGTTCAATAACTTGTAGTAGCTCAGTCGGTAGTACTTCATGGACTGTTGATTTCATTACTGTGTATTTTTGCAAACGGGCGCCTGCAGCGCCCCAAGCTAGGCCGACCCATATTATTTGCGCAAACTCGTGAAAAATGGTGCTGCGATAGATTTCGCATCCACAACCTCCGTCTTCAAAGGGAACGGCACTAGCCATTCGGCCATCCAGGACGTTGTGAAGAATATTCATTTTTCTCTTCTTATTCCTTTCTTCAATCGTGGTTTTTCTTCTGGACGTTTGCATTTGGTTTCCATTTTTTCCTTGCTTTCCCCTTTTTCTCTTCTTCAAATGCGTGGATTCTTACACAAATCCTGAACTTTTTCCTCAAAATTGATGAACCTTTTTTTCCGAAATCCATGAACTTTCACTCAAATACATGAACATTTTTTCAAAATTGATGAACTTTTTTCAAATTTGTGAACTTTTTTTATAAAATGGATGAACTACTTTGCAAATTCAATCAACCTTATTTCAAATTCAATGAATTTTTTAAAATTCAGTGAACTTTTCTAAAAAATGATGAACTTTTTCAAATTCAATTAACTTTTTTTCAAATTTGGATGAACTTTTTAAAAAAATTGTGATTTTTTCGGAAAATCGAGGAACTTTTTTCAAATTTTGTGGAACTTTTCTTAAAAATTGAAGAATTTTTTTCAAAACTGATGAACTTTTCAAGTAATTTTTAAGTTTAAGTTAACGTTTTAGTAAAAGGAAGAACTATAACTGTTCTCTGTTAATGGACACCAAGACGAGCTTGGTGCAGTGATGGTTGTGTTCGTGTGTAGACGTAATGGGCCAGATTCGAAACCAGCCCAATCAAGAAACGTGCAGGCGCCAAGTTATCTAACCGGCGCTGAAGGCGCCGACTAGGGGGCTCCCATAATTTTTCAGCTACTGCATGATTCGCTTCCCATCGTTTCCTTCATGGGCCGGCCCAGGCAGAGACACGATTATGCGAAACTGCGACTGTTTTCCGCGAAATGCGGCGAACCTCCCTGCGCGAACAGTTCCATCTCGCCTCTGGCGCAGCGCTACTGGGCCGAAACCACACAGTAGCTACGCAGAATTTTTTGTTCTCTGTGGTTTTTTTCACTGTGTGCATGGTTTTCTTTCTCTTTTTCTTTGTTTTCTTCGCATTTCACCGGCTTTCTCCGGGTTTCTACGTCTTTTTTATTTTTTCCAACAGATGTCGGCACTTTACATACGCAATGTACATTTTTTAATACATCGGGAACATTTTTTTGTACATGTTTAACATTTTTCTCAAACAAATCTTTGGATGCCTGTTTTTCACTCACATTGTATATATCTTTGGTATACATCAAAACAATTTTTAATAAAAGTTTATTAATTTTCAAATACATTTTCGATATTTTTTGAAACACATGTTTTTAACAATTTTTTTTTGCCTTTTCATAATATAAAAGATATTGACTATTTTTCACACTGGGTGAGGAATAGTTATTCTTCCCCCTCCCCCTTTATTTTAACATCAATGCACCGTAATTTTACATTCTATAAAATTTGTCTTACTTCATACGTAAAAAAATAACATAAGAAATTATATAATCATTGTAAAAAATATTTTATGTTCCATAAACTTACAGACGTAAAATCATAGTGTAAAAATATATATAATTTAATTTTTCTGGTCTTATGACATATATTTTTGTTTTCTTACGGCAATTTTTACGCAGTGAATCAGCATTAATATAACTATTTGTAATCCAAATGTAATTAATTTATAAAACGATCGTAAGATTACCTTGGATGAAGAATACCATATTGTGCACCCTAAGTGATGAATAGTATTACTAATAAATGGTAAGCATATAATTGCAGAAAGTTTTTAAGGAAGAATGAACTAGTGAAATTGGTATTAACTTTAAGAAAAATAAAAAGAAATAAAACTAAAACAAAATTGAAATACTAAAGTGTCCTAAGAAAGAACAGATTGGTGTTTTGCTCTCACCCTTTAAGAAAAAAAAGAAAACAAAACCAAAATAATGAGGTTTTCTAATAAAGAATGAATTGGTGTAGTTGGTATTGTCCTTCAATGAGAAATAAATTTAAAAATATTAAAGAAATAATGAAAATTTTGCATACAACATACACACATATTATCATTTTAAAAATATGCACAAATAAGCATATAATATTGTAATTTTCACACACAAAAATCCTAAAAAGGAATGAATTAGATGCATTGGTACTACCCACTAAATTGAAATCAAAATAAATGAAGTTTTATAATATAATAGTGCATTTTACGCACATATTGAAAATTATATGTATGTATACATTCGCTTGCCCAACATCTGAAAATTTCTACCAAAAGAACAACTAATAAAGAAATTTATTTTGAGGGGTTGATATGTCTCCAACGTATCTATAATTTTCGATTGTTCCATGCTATTATATTATCTGTGTTTGGATATTTAATAGCTTTATTATACATTTTTATATTATTTTTTGGACTAACCTACTAACCCAAGGCCGAGTGCAAATTGCTGTATTTTTTTGGCTATTTCAGTGTTTCGCAGAAAAGCAATGTCAAAGAGAATCCAAACGGAATAAAACCTTCGGGAGAGTTATTTTGGGACAAACGTGATCCAGGGGACTTGAAGTAGACGTCAAAAAAGAAACGAGGTGGCCACGAGGCAGGGAGACGCGCCTGCCCCCCTAGGCGCGCCCCCACCCTCATGGGCCCCTCGCAGCTCCACCGACCTACTTCTACCTCCTATATATATCCATTATAACGCCTCGAGACCGATGCTCGAGAAGACTTCCATATGTTCCGGGTTCCGCCGTGTGTTTCTTTTGTGCCTGCCCTTTTATTTTTTGCATTGCATCATGTCATCATCTCATAAATCTTTTACAACTCAAATAAATAAACCGTATGGATCTTCGGTCCATTTAAATTGAGGGAAATGCACATGGTGACTTCTCATTAAAACATATTCTAAGTCTCCTGCTATTATTAGGGAGCTATATGTAAATATTCCATTAACTTTGGGATCACCATAACACACTTGCAATTCAATTCCATGCCTCTTATGCTTCAAGTTGCACCTCCAAACTTTGCCCATTATTTCTTTCATCGCTTTTCCAGAGCTCCACCAAAAATCCGAACATTTTTGGACACCTCTAATTCCTAGTCCTTGTTCAAACAGTTGGAATTAAATTCAAATGACTTTGAATTAAATTCTTGCAATCATGCCACTTTTATTTTCGGGATCGAGCTCATTGTTTTGCGAGTTCGGGAGTTAATCCCCATGCCCTAATTCGTGTCCACTCATTCTTCTCTCTCTTTTCTTTATTCTATTTTTTATCTGTTTTTGGAAGAGTCTGAAGGAGGGAGAGTGAAAGAGAGCAGCCCATCCAAGAGATCAGGCCGGCCCGTTTGTTCCTGGAGGCCCAGCCGCCGGCCTCCCTAGTCCTCCAGGCCCAGCCGGGCTCCCGAACCCTAGCCAGCCTCCCGATCCCACTTCTCTCCCTCGATCCCTCCTCCAGCGCCGCCTCCCTCGCAGCCTCGCTCCCTCCCTTCGCTCTCTCCCTCACGCTGCATCCTCTGCACGCCGCGCCCGAGACACCGCTACCCCCCCGCTCGCCCTTCGTGCTCTTGTGCCTCCTCCACCCTCCCGCCGGAGCCCAAGTCCGGCGTCTCCTCCCTCCAGTGCCGCCTTGCTGCTCCCTCCCGTGCACAAGCCCCACTTCTGCCATGCCGGCCTCTCCTCCTTCTCACGCGCCCCTGCTGGGTCCTCCCTTCGCGTCCCTGATGCTCGTAGACCCCGCGCGCCCCTGCGGGCAAGTTCGCCGGAGACCCACCAGGCCGCTGCTCCCCTGCCTCGTCCTCGGCGCCTCGTCCCCAAGCTCGAGTTTGCCGCCGCCTTGCTCCTCCCTCGTCGTCCTCCTGCCGGTGAGCAGCACCAGTAGTTCATCCGCGTAGCCACCTTGCCACCGCCTGAGGCCCGTGAAGCCGCGAGCCAGCGCCAAGACCCGCCTCGCCCGTTGGCTGATTCAACCCTCTGCGTGGGCCCCGCATCGCCTCTGCCAGCCCCGTGTTGCTGCTTGCGTCCGCCAAGTTCGATCACGTTTTGCTGCCCCGATCAAGGACGCCAAGTACCAGGATGACGACGACCCGTCAAGTTCATCTACATGTGTGTACCACTACGCCGGAGTCTTCGGATCCATCCAGTTTTATTATGTGATGTACAACTACCGTCGACCTTGAAGACCTTGGATTCATCAAGTTCCTACGACGACAAGTGTGACCCTTCGGATGCGCCAAGTTTGTCTACACAAAAATGCCAAGTACCACTCATGTCGGCAAAACCCGCAACTCGAGGACCGATAGTGCCACTACTTCTACTACCGTCGCAAGAATGGGACCGGAGAGTCCGAAGACCCCAAGTACCTCCACGATGACCCAAACATCTACAGAAAAACATGTACCTCTACCGTCGCCATGTACCACTACTTCCACTACGAACTCGAAGCGCCGCAATACCGCACGCTTCAAAGGTATAACCTCGAGGCGACGTCCGTGAACGTATGTTTGCGATGTTTGAGATGCTCGTGTTTTGCACCCTATTCAAATTGTCACTCGTTTCCTTGTCGCCAACTCGTGGGACACCCGGTATCCGGGAGCGCCCCACCATCTTCTGCACGCAACCGCACACTTCTCCTTTGCATCGGTATCTCAATCGAGTTACCGGAACCGGAACGCTGCCGTGGCACCGTTTTCGTTATCGTTGCCGTGGCACCCCTTTCCTTTCCACCACGGTGACAAATGCTTCATATTGCTCTTGTCAACTTTTAATAAGATTGCATAAACTTGATCATGTCATCCGCATCATGTTAACAACTTCAAGATTGGTTAAAATTGTTGTTGCATTAAATTGCTAATGCATATGGGGATTTACCAGATTTGTTGTCTGTTATTTCCGGCCTCATTTAAACTTGACTAGATAGGTAGTTTTACTTTGCTTCACCCTCTTGCCATGCTAACAACATTTAATCTTGTTGGGTACATAAACAAGATCGAACTAAATAAGTCACGTGGTGTTTCGTCAATACGCAACGGAGTTGCATATTGAGCTCCACTTAATTTGTAGGTTTGCTTGTGCACTTTGCCATGCCATGCTTCATTAAACCGGACATGTATCATACTTGTTTGTGCATCATGCCATGCTTATGTGATGATTGTTTACTATGTTGTGTGCTTCCTTTCCGCTGTTTGCTTCTTCGGGTTGGTTCCGATAACGTCGCGTTTGTGAGGACCCGTTCGGCTACGTACGTTTGTCTTCTTCATGGACTCGTTCTTCTTCCTTGCGGGATTTCAGGCAAGATGACCATACCCTTGAAATCACTTCTATCTTTGCTTGCTAGTTGCTCGCTCTTTTGCTATGCCTATGCTGCGATACCTACCACTTGCTTATCATGCCTCCTATATTGTTGAACCAAGCCTCTAACCCACCTTGTCCTAGCAAACCGTTGATTGGCCATGTTACCGCTTTGCTCAGCCCCTCTTATAGCGTTGTTAGTTGCAGGTGAAGATTGAAGTTTGTTCCTTGTTGGAACATGGAGATGTTGTTCCTTGTGGGAACATGTTTACTTGTTGGGATATCACAATATATCTTATTTAATTAATGCATCTATATACTTGGTAAAGGGTGGAAGGCTCGGCCTTATGCCTGGTGTTTTGTTCCACTCTTGCCGCCCTAGTTTCCGTCATATCGGTGTTATGTTCCCGTATTTTGCGTTCCTTACGCGGTTGGGTTATAATGGGAACCCTTGACAGTTCGCCTTGAATAAAACTCCTCCAGCAATGCCCAACCTTGGTTTTACCATTCGCCACCTAGCCTTTTCTTTCCCTTGGGTTCTGCAGACTCAAGGATCATCTTTATTTTAACCCCCCGGGCCAGTGCTCCTCTGAGTGTTGGTCCAACCTGTCAGCTGCCGGTGGCCACCAGGGGCAACTCTGGGCTGGCCTACCCGTACCTAAGACAATCTGAGTGTGCCCTGAGAAAGAGATATGTGCAGCTCCTATCGGGATTTGTCGGCACATTCGGGCGGTGTTGCTGGTTTAGTTTTACCTTGTCGAAATGTCTTGTAACCGGGATTCCGAGTCTGTTCGGGTCTTCCCGCTAGAAGGAATATCCTTCGTTGACCGTGAGAGCTTGTCATGGGCTAAGTTGGGACCCCCTGCAGGGATTTGAACTTTCGAAAGCCGTGCCCGCGGTTATGGGCAGATGGGAATTTGTTAATGTCCGGTTGTAGAAAACCTGAAGTTGACCTTAATTAAAATACATCAACCGCGTGTGTAACCGTGATGGTCTCTTTCCGACGGAGTCCGGGAAGTGAACACGGTGTTGGAGTTATGTTTGACGTAGGTTGTTCTAGGATCACTTCTTGATCATAGTCTCTCGATCGTGCTTTGCCTTCTCTTCTCGCTCTCTTTTGCGAATATGTTAACCACCATATATGCTAGTCGCTTGCTGCAGCTCCACCTCATACCTTTACCTTACCCATAAGCTTAAATAGTCTTGATCGCGAGAGTGTGAGATTGCTGAGTCCCCGTGACTCACAGATACTTCCAAAACCAGCTTGCAGGTGCCGATGAGACCGTGCAGGTGACGCAACCAAGCTCAAGGAGGAGCTCGATGAAGATCTTGTTCTTTAAGTTGTTTTCGTTCTAGTTGATCAGTAGTGGAGCCCAGTTGGGGTCGATCGGGGGACCTTGTCGCATTTGGGGTTCTTCTTTTATTTCGGTTCCGTAGTCGGACCTTGATTGTATTTGGATGTTGTAATGCTTTATTCATGTAATTGTGTGAAGTGGCGATTGTAAGCCAACTATGATCTTTTTCCCTTATGTATTACATGGGTTGTGTGAAGATTACCTCACTTGCGACATTGCTTTCAATGCGGTTATGCCTCTAAGTCGTGCTTCGACACGTGGGAGATATAGCCGCATTGAGGGCGTTACAAGTTGGTAATCAGAGCATTCCCCGACCTTAGGAGCCCCCACTGCTTGACCGTTTCTTAGCAGCCATTGTTGAGTCTAGAAAAATGTTTTGAGTCATTTAGGAATTATATATCAGAGAGTTTAGGAATTCTTTTTACTCCCCAGTCCCTTCATCACTCTGGTAAGGCATCCTAATGTAGAGTTTTGACTCTTCTCTTCTCAAATTTTCACAAATTTTTTTTAGGATCACGCGGGTATCTTGAAATCGTTCCGATGGTTTTGTGACGAGAACATTGTTCTTGGTGCCTCCTGACATTTAGGGGTTGTGGCAGTGTCCCGGGGAGTTGAGCTCCGAGGTGTTGTCGTCACAATTTTATCGTTGCAGTTCTGGAATATTTGAGTTTAGTTCGCCGACATCGAAAATCTCTTTTATGCAGTTGTTGGTGAGATAACCTCGACGCCACCCAGTACTGGGGCAGGAGTTCGGGAGTATTGCCATAACTCGTATAACGGATGCTTTTCGAAGGTTGAGGTAGACGATTTCCGAAGGTTTCTTGGTTATGTGTTGAAGGATGGATACAGCTGGATGTAGGATTTGCTAGTTTTGGGTGAGATATTATGCTTCCCCTGTATCCCCAACACCTGATTGCATAACCGGAAAGTTTCGTGAGTTTATAAGTGGGAATTCAAGTAGCTCTTAGGATATCTTTCCGACGGATGTATGATATGAAATTGGGGTTCGACGTCTAGTGGTCCGCCTATTCACGGTCGGTTTTATAGTGGTCTCGTTGTGTCTTAAAGATTCCTTGGCTATGCCGACTCGGGGACGCTTCGTATGTCATGTGCACTGCCTTGTACATGATGGTGCTGTACGATCGAGCCCGTGTAGGCCCCACCATGAAAACTTCGGACGAAATCTCTATCATATGTTTGTTCTGGCTTATTCTGCAAGCCAATCCTTTGTTTTTGTTTTTGAGTTGTGGTATTCAAGTTGCTTCAATGTCAAGTGTTGATTCCATACCTTCCCCAAATGGTGTTCTCATACTCCGATGTGAGTACTAATCCTTCTCGGTCATCGAGATTGTGCTGTCAATCCTTTTCAACCGGCATGTTTTCTCTTCAAGTGGATCCGAACATTTGAACATCCGCAAGATCAAGTATCAGTTCTTCTCAACGGTGTTTGTTTCATCTGTCTCAAAGTTGCCTTTGTTTTTTTCCCGCCTACCCACCCCCTTTTCTTCGAGGACTTGAATTTCTTTATCAAGTATCCTTTTTGTGAAGTCTCTCCATCCTTTTTCCGTCAATATTCTTATCCGGTGATTCTCAAGAAGATGCTAACGAAGCTTCAAATTCGTCTCGCGTCACTCATTTTCTTCTCCGGTGGAACCAATTCAAGCTTTGGTGTTGATCATACCCTTTTCCTCATTTCAATGCTTTCTCATGCCGGTGCAATTCTTAATCATTCACCTCTCGCTATTCAGTTGTTCCGGAGTGCTGAAGATATCTCGGAAGGCTCGTCTTTTCCTTCAAGATCCGTTCAAACCTAATCCAAGGTTGTTATCTCATTCAAGCCATTTTATTTAACCGGTACAAATCTCTCTTCCAAGAAATCATTCTACGGTGTTTCTTTTGAGTGGGCCCTAACCCACAGGTCTTTTTCCAGGATCTTACCTGACTCTTCTAATTTTTCCCGGAGCTATTCTCAAATATTTCGAAGTTTGACGTAAGTATGATTTATCATCAGTCGAATGCCTTTCTCCAAGATCAGTTAAATTCTTTTCATCGTTGGCTCAATCTCTTCGCTTTGATTCTTTCGGAGCGTCTAAATAATTCATGGTGGTGTTTCTCGTCGGCATTTTCAGATTGGAAGACCGAAGAAGATTTTCTCTCTCTAAATCTTGCTCCTTTCTCTTCAAGATTCATGATTCTAGCTTCATACCATCCTCTCATAATTGTTTGATTGTGGGAATTCTTTTCACCCATCCGGAGCAATTCAAGAGTCTTCTCAGTTTGAGTAGCTGGAGTCCATCATTTCAGGGTTTTTTTTTCTTTCTCAGCTTTCAGTTATCATCCTCCAATCTTACCGGTGCATCATTCAAGTATTCTCTTATCAACTCTTGATTTCTTCGTTCTCTTGTATCTAAATTCTATCAAGCATCTTCGTTCATTTGCTAAATTCTTCCCGGTGTTTCTTTATTTTTTTCTTCGTTCATTTTCAATCCTTATGGTGGTTCGTTCAAGATTTCTCTTCCGTATCAATTCATTCGTGGTTTCAATTCTACCGGTGGTTCGTTGAAGACCTTCTCAAGTTGGCGCCATATCTATCCTAATCCTTTCTTCGAGAATAAGTAGTATGCCAAATCTGTTGTTGGTCATCAATTTAAATTGGTGAAGGATACGCATAACATAATTCTTATTCTTGTTCCATCCAAGTGATTAATTCTTTTTCCGGAGTGGTTCATCAAATTCTCGATTCGAGATGCTTTATCTATTCTTTTCCTGGAGTCCCAAGTTCTCTCAATCATTTCACCACGGAGATTCATCTAAATCATTATAAGGATTCAACTTGTGTTTTCAATTTCTCTTTCTTTTCATTCTTTTGTTTACCGGAGTTCTTCATGAAGTTTCTGCATGATGGTCCATAAAGGACTTAATCCGTTCTCGAAACATTCATCAAGATTATTTTCAGAGGAGTTCAAGCATTCTTCTTCTTGTAATCCGGAGTGCAATTCTTCCTTCTGTACCATTGGAGGTGGTATTATGTCATTCTTGATAATTTGAGTGTTGGGTTTCGTAGTAATTTCAAAAAAATTCCTACGCACACGCAAGATCATGGTGATGCATAGCAACGAGAGGGGAGAGTGTGATCTACATACCTTGTAGATCGACAACGGAAGCGTTTGGTTGATGTAGTCGTACGTCTTCACGGCCCGACCGATCAAGCACCGAAACTACGGCACCTCCGAGTTCTAGCACACGTTCAGCTCGATGACGATCCCCGGACTCCGATCCAGCAAAGTGTCGGGGAAGAGTTCCGTCAGCACGACGGCGTGGTGACGATCTTGATGTACTACTGCTGCAGGGCTTCGCCTAAGCACCTCTACAATATTATCGAGGACTATAAAGGACCAAAGGGGGGGGAGTAGGATCCCCCCCCCCCAATCCTAGTTGGAATAGGACTCGCGGAGGGGGGAAGAGAGAGAGAGGGGCCGGCCCCCTCTCCTTGTCCAATTCGGACCAAGGGAGGGGAGGGGCGTGCGGCCCACTATGGGCTGCCTCTTCTCTTTTCCACCAAGGCCCATAAAGGCCCATCTAGCTCCCCGGGGGGTTCCGGTAACCTCCCGGTACTCCGGTAAAATCCCGATTTCACCCGGAACACTTCCGATATCCAAACATAGGCTTCCAATATATCAATCTTTATGTCTCGACCATTTCGAGACTTCTCGTCATGTCCGTGATCACATCCGGGACTCCGAACAACCTTCGGTACATCAAAATGCATAAACTCATAATAAAACTGTCATCGTAACCTTAAGCGTGCGGACCCTACGGGTTCGAGAACAATGCAGACATGACCGAGACATGTCTCCGGTCAATAACCAATAGCGGGACCTGGATGCCCATATTGGCTCCTACATATTCTACGAAGATCTTTATCGGTCAGACCGCATAACAACATACGTTGTTCCCTTTGTCATCGGTATGTTACTTGCCCGAGATTCGATCGCCGGTATCCAATATCTAGTTTAATCTCGTAACCTGCAAGTCTCTTTACTCGTTCTGTAATACATCATCTCGCAACTAACTCATTAGTTGCAATGCTTGCAAGGCTTATGTGATGTGCATTACCGAGAGGGCCCAGAGATACCTCTTCGACATTCAGAGTGACAAATCCTAATCTTGAAATACGCCAACCCAACATGTACCTTTGGAGACACCTGTAGAGCTCCTTTATAATCACCCAGTTACGTTGTGACGTTTGGTAGCACACAAAGTGTTCCTCCGGCAAACGGGAGTTGCATAATCTCATAGTCATAGGAACATGTATAAGTCATGAAGAAAGCAATAGCAACATACTAAACGATCGGGTGCTAAGCTAATGGAATGGGTCATGTCAATAAGATCATTCACCTAATGATGTGATCCCGTTAATCAAATAACAACTCTTTGTCCATGGTTAGGAAACATAACCATCTTTGATTAACGAGCTAGTCAAGTAGAGGCATACTAGTGACACTCTGTTTGTCTATGTATTCACACATGTATTATGTTTCCGGTTAATACAATTCTAGCATGAATAATATACATTTATCATGAAATAAGGAAATAAATAATAACTTTATTATTGCCTCTAGGGCATATTTCCTTCATTGAGTTCATGTTTCATGATTCACATATTATTAAGAATGAGGTATTTTAAATCCATCAATCTCGTCATTGGAGTTACCTTGGGTTATATTTCACCTAAAGCTTTCCCTAAGGACTGTTGCTATTTATGGTGCTTATAAACGACCCTAGTTCTTCATTTATCCTACCGATGAAATAAGTTTCTCGTCTCCTTGTTCTTATCAATCCAATTCTTTTTCCCGTGAGTGGCAGGTTGTCACCTCATAATTTGAGATGTATTCCATAAGACCATATCAAGCTTATTCTTTTAGTTGTTGGTTTTCAAACAACTCCGTTCTAGCATTTGTTATAATCGTGCTCTCTCAAGATCTTGTTTCCCTGCGTTCCGGAGGCATTGTGATGTTGCTCTCTGCAACCCATCATCTTGTTTTGTCAGGATCGTGTTCTTTTCTTGGTTTATCCATTTAACCAGAGTGTTGTGTCCTCTGCTCAAGTTCTTTTCGCCTTATCAAGTCTTGCATCCCTTATCAACCGGAGTGCTACCCGAATCGGTTCCTTTTTTCCCTCTTTCTTAACGGAGTGTTTTGAACTTTGTTCTTCTCCGTTGTTTCATTTCTTTCAATTTGTTCAACCTCTCAAGGTTCGTGGTTTCACTCGTTTGTCAAAGAAGCAACTTAGTTTTACCTCTTCTCTTTCTCTTCCGTTGTCCCTCCGGTGCCATTCTAGATCTCGGAACGAGATCCTCTCGTAGTGGTGGAGTGTTGTAACGCCCCGAGACCGATGCTCGAGAAGACTTCCATATGTTCCGGGTTCCGGCGTGTGTTTCTTTTGTGCCTGCCCTTTTATTTTTTGCATTGCATCATGTCATCATCTCATAAATCTTTTACAACTCAAATAAATAAACCGTATGGATCTTCGGTCCATTTAAATTGAGGGAAATGCACATGGTGACTTCTCTTTAAAACATATTCTAAGTCTCCTGCTATTATTAGGGAGCTATATGTAAATATTCCATTAACTTTGGGATCACCATAACACACTTGCAATTCAATTCCATGCCTCTTATGCTTCAAGTTGCACCTCCAAACTTTGCCCATTATTTCTTTCATCGCTTTTCCGGAGCTCCACCAAAAATCCGAACATTTTTGGACACCTCTAATTCCTAGTCCTTGTTCAAACAGTTGGAATTAAATTCAAATGACTTTGAATTAAGTTCTTGCAATCATGCCACTTTTATTTTCGGGATCGAGCTCATTGTTTTTCGAGTTCGGGAGTTAATCCCCATGCCCTAATTCATGTCCACTCATTCTTCTCTCTCTTTTCTTTATTCTATTTTTATTCTGTTTTTGGAAGAGTCTGAAGGAGGGAGAGTGAAAGAGAGCAGCCCATCCAAGAGATCAGGCCGGCCCGTTTGTTCCTGGAGGCCCAGCCGCCGGCCTCCCTAGTCCTCCAGGCCCAGCCGGGCTCCCGAACCCTAGCCAGCCTCCCGATCCCACTTCTCTCCCTCGATCCCTCCTCCAGCGCCGCCTCCCTCGCAGCCTCGCTCTCTCCCTTCGCTCTCTCCCTCACGCTGCATCCTCTGCACGCCGCGCCCGAGACACCGCTAACCCCCCGCTCGCCCTTCGTGCTCTTGTGCCTCCTCCACCCTCCCGCCGGAGCCCAAGTCCGGCGTCTCCTCCCTCCAGTGCCGCCTTGCTGCTCCCTCCCGTGCACAAGCCCCACTTCTGCCATGCCGGCCTCTCCTCCTTCTCACGCGCCCCTGCTGGGTCCTCCCTTCGCGTCCCTGATGCTCGTAGACCCCGCGCGCCCCTGCGGGCAAGTTCGCCGGAGACCCACAAGGCCGCTGCTCCCATGCCTCGTCCTCGGCGCCTCGTCCCCAAGCTCGAGTTTGCCGCCGCCTTGCTCCTCCCTCGTCGTCCTCCTGCCGGTGAGCAGCACCAGTAGTTCATCCGCGTAGCCACCTTGCCACCGCCTGAGGCCCGTGAAGCCACAAGCCAGCGCCAAGACCCGCCTCGCCCGTTGGCTGATTCAACCCTCTGCGTGGGCCCCGCATCGCCTCTGCCAGCCCCGTGTTGCTGCTTGCGTCCGCCAAGTTCGATCACGTTTTGTTGCCCCGATCAAGGACGCCAAGTACCAGGATGACGACGACCCGTCAAGTTCATCTACATGTGTGTACCACTACGCCGGAGTCCTCGGATCCGTCAAGTTCCATCATGTGATGTACAACTACCGTCGACCTTGAAGACCTTGGATTCACCAAGTTCCTACGACGACAAGTGTGACCCTTCGGATGCGCCAAGTTTGTCTACACAAAAATGCCAAGTACCACTCATGTCGGCAAAACCCGCAAGTCGGACCCCGAACGATCGACGTCTCGAGGACCGATAGTGCCACTACTTCTACTACCGTCGCAAGAATGGGACCGGAGAGTCCGAAGACCCCAAGTACCTCCACGATGACCCGAACATCTACAAAAAAACATGTACCTCTACCGTCGCCATGTACCACTACTTCCACTACGAACTCGAAGCGCCGCAATACCGCACGCTTCAAAGGTATAACCTCGAGGTGACGTCCGTGAACGTATGTTTGCGATGTTTGAGATGCTCGTGTTTTGCACCCTATTCAAATTGTCACTCGTTTCCTTGTCGCCAACTCGTGGGACACCCGGTATCCGGGAGCGCCCCACCATCTTCTGCACGCAACCGCACACTTCTCCTTTGCATCGGTATCTCAATCGAGTTACCGGAACCGGAACGCTGCCGTGGCACCGTTTTCGTTATCGTTGCCGTGGCACCCCTTTCCTTTCCACCACGGTGACAAATGCTTCATATTGCTCTTGTCAACTTTTAATAAGATTGCATAAACTTGATCATGTCATCCGCATCATGTTAACAACTTCAAGATTGGTTAAAATTGTTGTTGCATTAAATTGCTAATGCATATGGGGATTTACCAGATTTGTTGTCTGTTATTTCCGGCCTCATTTAAACTTGACTAGATAGGTAGTTTTACTTTGCTTCACCCTCTTGCCATGCTAACAACATTTAATCTTGTTGGGTACATAAACAAGATCGAACTAAATAAGTCACGTGGTGTTTCGTCAATACGCAACGGAGTTGCATATTGAGCTCCACTTAATTTGTAGGTTTGCTTGTGCACTTTGCCATGCCATGCTTCATTAAACCGGACATGTATCATACTTGTTTGTGCATCATGCCATGCTTATGTGATGATTGTTTACTATGTTGTGTGCTTCCTTTCCGCTGTTTGCTTCTTCGGGTTGGTTCCGATAACGTCGCGTTTGTGAGGACCCGTTCGGCTACGTACGTTTGTCTTCTTCATGGACTCGTTCTTCTTCCTTGCGGGATTTCAGGCAAGATGACCATACCCTTGAAATCACTTCTATCTTTGCTTGCTAGTTGCTCGCTCTTTTGCTATGCCTATGCTGCGATACCTACCACTTGCTTATCATGCCTCCTATATTGTTGAACCAAGCCTCTAACCCACCTTGTCCTAGCAAACCGTTGATTGGCCATGTTACCGCTTTGCTCAGCCCCTCTTATAGCGTTGTTAGTTGCAGGTGAAGATTGAAGTTTGTTCCTTGTTGGAACATGGAGATGTTGTTCCTTGTGGGAACATGTTTACTTGTTGGGATATCACAATATATCTTATTTAATTAATGCATCTATATACTTGGTAAAGGGTGGAAGGCTCGGCCTTATGCCTGGTGTTTTGTTCCACTCTTGCCGCCCTAGTTTCCGTCATATCGGTGTTATGTTCCCGGATTTTGCGTTCCTTATGCGGTTGGGTTATAATGGGAACCCCTTGACAGTTCGCCTTGAATAAAACTCCTCCAGCAATGCCCAACCTTGGTTTTACCATTCGCCACCTAGCCTTTTATTTCCCTTGGGTTCTGCAGACTCAAGGGCCATCTTTATTTTAACCCCCCCGGGCCAGTGCTCCTTTGAGTGTTGGTCCAACCTGTCAGCTGCCGGTGGCCACCAGGGGCAACTCTGGGCTGGCCTACCCGTACCTAAGACAATCTGAGTGTGCCCTGAGAAAGAGATATGTGCAGCTCCTATCGGGATTTGTCGGCACATTCGGGCGGTGTTGCTGGTTTAGTTTTACCTTGTCGAAATGTCTTGTAACCGGGATTCCGAGTCTGATCGGGTCTTCCCGCTAGAAGGAATATCCTTCGTTGACCGTGAGAGCTTGTCATGGGCTAAGTTGCGACCCCCTGCAGGGATTTGAACTTTCGAAAGCCGTGCCCGCGGTTATGGGCAGATGGGAATTTGTTAATGTCCGGTTGTAGAAAACCTGAAGTTGACCTTAATTAAAATACATCAACCGCGTGTGTAACCGTGATGGTCTCTTTCCGGCGGAGTCCGGGAAGTGAACACGGTGTTGGAGTTATATTTGATGTAGGTTGTTCTAGGATCACTTCTTGATCATAGTTTCTCGATCGTGCTTTGCCTTCTCTTCTCGCTCTCTTTTGCGAATATGTTAACCACCATATATGCTAGTCGCTTGCTGCAGCTCCACCTCATACCTTTACCTTACCCATAAGCTTAAATTGTCTTGATCGCGAGAGTGTGAGATTGCTGAGTCCCCGTGACTCACAGATACTTCCAAAACCAGCTTGCAGGTGCCGATGAGACCGTGCAGGTGACGCAACCAAGCTCAAGGAGGAGCTCGATGAAGATCTTGTCCTTTAAGTTGTTTTCGTTCTAGTTGATCGGTAGTGGAGCCCAGTTGGGGTCGATCGGGGGACCTTGTCGCACTTGGGGTTCTTCTTTTATTTTGGTTCCGTAGTCGGACCTTGATTGTATTTGGATGTTGTAATGCTTTATTCATGTAATTGTGTGAAGTGGCGATTGTAAGCCAACTATGTATCTTTTTCCCTTATGTATTACATGGGTTGTGTGAAGATTACCTCACTTGCGACATTGCTTTCAATGCGGTTATGCCTCTAAGTCGTGCTTCGACACGTGGGAGATATAGACGCATCGAGGGCGTTACATCCATATACCCCGAAAACATCCAGAGCACCACGAAACCCTATTTCCACCACCGCAACCATCTGTACCCAAGAGATCCCATCTCAGGGCCTTTTCCGGAGCTCCGCCGGAGGGGGAATCGATCACGGAGGGCTTCTACATCAACACCATAGCCTCTCCGATGATGTGTGAGTAGTTTACCACAGACCTTCGGGTCCATAGTTATTAGCTAGATGTCTTCTTCTCTCTCTTTGGATCTCAATACAATGTTCTCCTCGATCTTCTTGGAGATCTATTCGATGTAACTATTTTTGCGGTGTGTTTGTTGAGATCCGATGAATTGTGGGTTTATGATCAAGTCTATCTATGAACAATATTTGATTCTTCTCTGAAATCTTTTATGTATGATTGGTTATTTTCGCAAGTCTCTTCGAATTATCAGTTTGGTTTGGCCTTCTAGATTGATCTTTCTTGCAATGGGAGAAGTGCTGAGCTTTGGGTTCAATCTTATGGTGTCCTTTCCCAGTGACAGCAGGGGCAGCAAGGCACGTATTGTATTGTTGCCATCGAGGATAAAAAGATGGGGTTTATATCATATTGCTTGAGTTTATCCCTCTACATCATGTCATCTTGCCTAATGCGTTACTCTGTTCTTATGAACTTAATACTCTAGATGCATGCTGGATAGCAGTCGATGTGTGGAGTAATAGTAGTAGATGCAGAATCGTTTCAGTCTACTTGTCGCGGATGTGATGCCTATATACATGATCATGTCTGGATATTCTCATAAGTATGCACTTTTCTATCAATTGCTCGACAGTAATCTGTCCACCCACCGTAATACTTATGCTATCTTGAGAGAAGCCACTAGTGAAACCTATGGCCCCCGGGTCTATCTTCTATCATATAAGTTTCCAATCTATTTTATTTTGCAATCTTTACTTTCAATCTATATCATAAAAATACCAAAAATATTTATCTTATTATTATTATCTCTATCAGATTCACTCTCGTAAGTGACCGTGAAGGGATTGACAACCCCTTTATCGCATTGGTTGCGAAGTTCTTATTTGTTTGTGTAGGTACGAGGGACTTGCGTGTAGTCTGCTACTAGATTGATACCTTGGTTCTCAAAAACTGAGGGAAATACTTACGCTACTTTGCTGCATCACCCTTTTCTCTTCAAGGGAAAACCAACGCAATGCTCAAGAGGTAACAAGAAGGATTTCTGGTGCCGTTGCTGGGGAGATCTACGCACAAGTCAAGACATACCAAGTACCCATCACAAACTCTTATCCCTCGCATTACATTATTTGCCATTTGCCTCTCGTTTTCCTCTCCCCCACTTCACCCTTGTTGTTTTATTCACCCTCTTTTTCCGCTAGCCTCTTTTTCGTTCGCCTATTTTTTGTTTGCCTCTTGCTTGCTTGTGTGTTGGATTGTTTGTCATGATGGCTCAAGATAATACTAAATTGTGTGATTTTTCCAATACCAACAATAGTGATTTTATTAGCACTCCGATTGCTCCTCTTAGCGATGCTGAATCTTGTGAAATTAATACTATTTTGCTGAATCTTGTCATGAAAGATCCGTTCTCTGGCCTTCCTAGTGAAGATGCCGCTACCCATCTAAACAACTTTGTTGATTTGTGTGATATGCAAAAGAAGAAAGATGTGGATAATGATATTGTTAAATTGAAGCTATTTCCGTTTTCGCTTAGAGAATGTGCTAAAACTTGGTTTTCGTCTTTGCCTAAAAATAGTATTGATTCTTGGAAAAAATGCAAAGATGATTTTATCTCTAAGTATTTTCCTCCCGCTAAGATCATCTCTCTTAGAAACGATATTATGAACTTTAAGAAACTAGATCATGATTATGTTGCACAATCTTGGGAGAGGATGAAATTAATGATACGTAATTGCCCTACACATGGTTTAAATTTATGGATGATCATACAAATTTTTTATGCTGGATTGAATTTTGCTTCTAGAAATCTTTTAGATTCGGCCGCGGGAGACACTTTTATGGAAATCACTTTAGGAGAAGCTACCAAACTCCTAGATAATATTATGGTTAATTATTCTCAATGGCACACCGAAAGATCTACTAGTAAAAAGGTTCATGCTATAAAAGAAATTAATGTTTTGAGTGGAAAGATGGATGAACTTATGAAATTGTTTGCTAATAAGAGTGTTTCTTCTGATCCTAATGATATGCCTTTGTCTACCTTGATTGAGAATAATAATGAATCTATGGATGTGAATTTTGTTGGTAGGAACAATTTTGGTAACAACGCGTATAGAGGAAACTTTAATTCTAGGCCGTTTCCTATTAATTCCTCTAATAATTATGGTAATTCCTACAACAATTCTTATGGAAATTATAATAAGATATCCTCTGATTTTGAATCTAGTGTTAAAGAATTTATTAGTTCGCAAAAGAGTTTCAATGCTTTGATTGAAGAAAAAATGTCTAAAATTGATGAGTTGGCTAGCAACGTGGATAGAATTTCTCTTGATGTTGATTCTTTGAAACTTAGATCTATTTCACCTAAGCATGATATCAATGAGTCTCTCAAAGCCATGAGAATTTCCATTGATGAGTGTAAAGAAAGAACCGCTAGGATGCGTGCTAAAAAAGATTGCTTTATAAAAGCGTGTTCTTCTAGTTTTGATGATAATAAAGATGAAGATCCAAAAGTGATTGATGTGTCTCCTATTAAATATTTGTTTTGAAATATGAATCTTGATAATGATGGGACCGGAGATGAGTCAACTTTAGTTAAAAGGCGTCCCAATGATTTGAAGTTTTTAGATCTTGATGCAAAAATTGGTAAAAGTGGGACTGGAGAGGTCAAAACTTTACATAGCAATGAACCCACTATTTTGTATTTCAAGGAATTTAATTATGATAATTGATCTTTGATAGATTATATTTCCTTGTTGCAATCCGTGCTAAATTCTCCGCATGCTTATAGTCAAAATAAAGCTTTTACCAAACATATCGTTGATGCTTTAATGCAATCTTATGAAGAAAAGCTTGAATTAGAAGTTTCTATCCCTAGAAAACTTCATGATGAGTGGGAACCTGCTATTAAAATTAAAATTAAAGTTCATGAATGCTACGCTTTATGTGATTTGGGTGCTAGCGTTTCCACGATTCCAAAAACTTTGTGTGATGTGTTAGGTTTCTGTGAATTTGATGATTGTTCTTTAAATTTGCATCTTGCGGATTCCACTATTAAGAAACCTATGGGAAGGATTAATGATGTTTTTATTGTTGCAAATAGGAATTATGTGCCCATAGATTTAGATTTCGTTGTTCTTGATATTGATTGCAATCCTACATGTCCCATTATTCTTGGTAGACCTTTCCTTAGAACGATTGGTGCAATTATTGATATGCAAGAAGGGAATATTAGATTCCAATTTCTGTTAAGGAAAGGCATGGAACACTTTCCTAGAAAGAAAATTAAATTACCTTATGAATCTATTATGAGAGACACTTATGGATTGCATACCAAAGATGATAATACATAGATATATTCTGCTTTTATGCCTAGCTAGGGGCGTTAAACGATAGCGCTTGTTGAGAGACAACCCAATTTTATTTTTGTTTCTTTATTTTTAGTTCTGTTTAGTAATAAATAATTCATCTAGCCTCTGTTTAGATGTGGTTTTATGCTTTTAATTAGTGTTTGTTCCAAGTAGAACCTTTGGGAAGACTTGGGGGGAGTTTTTGCGACCTTGCTGTAAAAAAACAGAAAATTTAGCACTCACGAGATTTGCTGCCATTTTTTACTGGAGAGTGAGATTAGGTCGATTATTTTTGCAGGTGATTAATTGACAAATTCCTCACGTCCACCAATTTATTTCAGAATTTTTGGGGTTACAGAAGTATTCTAAACCTACAGATTAGTACAGACTGTTCTGTTTTTGACAGATTCTGTTTTTCGTGCGTTGTTTTCTTATTTTGATGAATCTATGCCTAGTATCAGAGGATATGAACAATATAGAAGTTGGAATACATTAGGTTTAACACCAATATAAATAAAAATGAGTTCATTACAGTACCTTAAGTGGTGGTTTGTTTTCTTATACTAACGGGGCTCATGAGATTTTCTGTTGAGTTTTGTGTCGTGAAGTTTTCAAGTTTTGGGTAAAGATTTGATGAATTATGGAATAAGGAGTGGCAAGAGCCTAAGATTGGGGATGCCCAAGGCACCCCATGGTAAAATTCAAGGACAACCAAAAGCCTAAGCTTGGGGATGCCCAGGAAGGCATCCCCTCTTTTGTCTTCTTTCATCGGTAACCTTACTTGAGGCTATATTTTTATTCACCACATGATATGTGTTTTGCTTGGAGCGTCTTGTATGATTTGAGTCTTTGATTTTTAGTTTACCACAATCATCCTTGCTGTATACACCTTTTGGGAGAGACATGCATGAATTGGAATTTATTAGAATACTCTATGTGCTTCACTTATATCTTTTGAGCTAGATAATTTTGCTCTAGTGCTTTACTTATATCTTTTAGAGCACGGTGGTGGTTTTATTTTATAGAAATTATTGATCTCTCATGCTTCACTTATATCATTTTGAGAGTCCTTTAGAACAACATGGTAATTTGCTTTGGTTATAAAATTAGTCCTAATATGATAGGCATCCAAGATGGTATAATAAAAACTATCATAGAAAGTGCATTGAATACTATGAGAAGTTTGATACTTGATAATTTTTTTGAGATATAAAGGTGGTGATATTAGAGTGTGCTAGCTGAGTAGTTGTGAATTTGATAAATACTTGTGTTGAAGATTGCAAGTCCCGTAGCATGCACGTATGGTAACCGTTGTGTAACAAATTTGAAACATGAGGTGTTCTTTGATTGTCTTCCTTATGAGTGGCGGTCGGGGACGAGCGATTGTCTTTTCCTACCAATCTATCCCCCTAGGAGCATGCGCATAATGCTTGATTTTTGATGACTTGTAGATTTTTGCAATACGTATGTGAGTTCTTTATGACTAATGTCGAGTCTATGGATTATACGCACTCTCATCCTTCCATCATTGCTAGCCTCTTCGGTACCGTGCATTGCCCTTTCTCACCTTGAGAGTTGGTGCAAACTTCGCCGGTGCATCCAAACCCCGTGATATGATACGCTATGTCACACATAAACCTCCTTATATCTTCCTCAAAATAGCTACCATACCTACCTATTATGGCATTTCCATAGCCATTCCGAGATATATTGCCATGCAACTTTCCATTGTTTCATTTATGACATGTTTCATCATTGCCATATTGCTTTGCATGATCATGTACTTGACATCGTATTTGTGGCAAAGCCACCATGCATAATTTATCATACACGTCACTCTTGATTCATTGCTCTTCCCGATACACCGCCGGTGGCATTTATATAGAGTCATATTTTGTTCTAGTATCGAGTTGTAATCATTGAGTTGTAAATAAATAGAAGTGTGATGATCATCATTAATAGAGCATTGTCCCAAATAAAAAAAGAGAAAGGCCAAATAAAAAAGAAAGGCCCAAAAAAAGAGAAATAAAAATGGACAATGCTACTATCCTCTTTTTCCACGATTGTGCTTCAAAGTAGTGATACGTCTTCAATGTATCTATAATTTTTGATTGTTCCATGCTATTATATATATTATCCATTTTGGATGTTTATGGGCTTTATTATACACTTCTATATTATTTTTGGGACTAACCTATTAACCGGAGGCCCAGCCCAAATTGCTGTTTTCTTGAATATTTCAGTGTTTCGAAGAAAAGGAATATCAAACGGAGTCCAAATGGAATGAAACCTCCAGGAGAGTTATTTTTGGAACGGAAGCAATCCAGGAGACTTGGAGTAGATGTCAGGGAAGCTTCGAGGTGGCCACGAGGCAGGGAGGCGCGCCTGCCCCCCTGGACGCGCCCCCACCCTCGTGTGCCCCTCGTGGCTCCCCTGACCGACTTCTTTTGCCTATATATATGTCCATATACCCTAAAAACATCGAGGAGGAGAATAGATAGGGAGCTCCACCGCCAGAAGCCTCTGTAGCCACCGAAAACCAATCTAGACCCGTTCCGGCACCCTGCCGGAGGGGGGAATCCCTCTCTGGTGGCCATCTTCATCATCCCGGTGCTCTCCATGATGAGGAGGGAGTAGTTCACCCTCGGGGCTGAGGGTATGTACCAGCAGCTATGTGTTTGATCTCTCTCTCTCTCTCTCTCTCGTGTTCTTGATTTGGAACGATCTTGATGTATCACGAGCTTTGCTATTATAGTTGGATCTTATGATGTTTCTCCCCCTCTACTCTCTTGTGATGATTTGAGTTTTCCCTTTGAAGTTATCTTATTGGATTGAGTCTTTAATGATTTGAGAACACTTGATGTATGTCTTGCATGTGCTTATCTGTGGTGACAATGGGATATCACGTGATCCACTTGATGTGTGTTTTGGTGATCAACTTGTGAGTTCCGTGACCTCGTGAACTTATGCATAGGGGTTGGCACACGTTTTCGTCTTGACTCTCCGGTAGAAACTTTGGGGCACTCTTTGAAGTTCTTTGTGTTGGTTGAATAGATGAATCTGAGATTGTGTGATGCATATCATATAATCATACCCACGGATACTTGAGGTGACATTGGAGTATCTAGGTGACATTAGGGTTTTGGCTGATTTGTGTCTTAAGGTGTTATTCTAGTATGAACTCTATGATAGATTCAACGGAAATAATAGCTTCATGTTATTTTACTACAGACTCTTGAATAGATTGATCAGAAAGAATAACTTTGAGATGGTTTCGTACCCTACAATAATCTCTTCGTTTGTTCTCCGCTATTAGTGACTTTGGAGTGACTCTTTGTTGCATGTTGAGGGATAGTTATATGATCCGATTATGTTATTATTGTTGAGAGAACTTGCACTAGTGAAAGTATGAACCCTAGACCTTGTTTCCTAGCTTTGCAATACCATTTACGCTCAATTTTACCACTTGTTACCTTGCTATTTTTATATTTTCAGATTACAAAAACTTATATCTACCATCCATATTGCACTTGTATCACCATCTCTTCGCCGAACTAGTGCACCTATACAATTTACCATTGTATTGGGTGTGTTGGGGACACAAGAGACTCTTTGTTATTTGGTTGCAGGGTTGTTTGAGAGAGACCATCTTTATCCTATGCCTCCCACGGATTGATAAACCTTAGGTCATCCACTTGAGGGAAATTTGCTACTGTCCTACAAACCTCTGCACTTGGAGGCCCAACAACATCTACAAGAAGAAGGTTATGTAGTAGACATCAAGCTCTTTTCTGGCGCCGTTGCCGGGGAGGTGAGTGCTTGAAGGTATATCTTTAGATCTTGCAATCAAATCTTTTAGTTTCTTGTTTTATCACTAGTTTAGTTTATAAAAAAATGGAATTGATTTTGCCTCATACGCTTCATCTTTTTAATATCTTTCGTGAGAATGATGGAAAGGAAAATTGTGCTCAAGTGCTAGAAGAAGGAGTCTCTAAAATGTTTGGCACTAAATCTTTGAATGATGAGCATGATTACAATGTTGTTAGTATGAACTCCTTGAATATCCATAGTACCAATGATGATTGCACTAGTTATGATGAAAATGTCTCTTATAAGCATGTCAACTTTTGTGGAGTGCATAGAGTTTGCAAGTGCACACCAATTAGGGAAAATAGATTTTGTAAGAGGCATACATATTTGGAAACTAAATGGTTGCAAGAGAGGCTAGATGTTTGTGCTGAAAATTTAAAATTTCTTCGCCATACTTGTGAACTTTGCAATGAACATGGTCATTTAAATCTCCAATGCAAATTGTTTCATGATCGTATCGTGTCCAAAAATTGTGATGATTTGATTTCCCTTGCACATCATAATGAACTTAGTTTGCTTTTGGGTTATGAAGAAATGAAACGTATAACTAAGCATATTCCATAATATAACCTTGAGAAATTCCTCGATATTGATCTAGAAGAAGTTTTTATGTATTGTGCGGTGAATTGCATTGAAAATCCTTATATTGCCAATTACATAAAGAAAATAAAACAAATAGAGGATGAAGAGAATACTAATGAAAGGGAAGAGGCTTCCCAATATCCTCCTATTATTTCTTATGATGAATCAGGTAACGAGGAGGAGCCTTCTATTCAACCAATCTCATCAGTAAGGAGCTCCAAAAAGAGGATTGAACTCGCACATAATGTGAAGAAGAAAAATAAAAGAAGGAAAAGTAAAGGTGAAAAGGTATCCCTCCCAAATGATGTTGCCCCTATTACTCATTGTGATGATGATAATTGCTATACTATTGGTGCTATCCATACTATTAATGATGAGAGTGATTATGCTTATGATATGAAAAGGCCCAAGCTTGAGGATGCTATGTTTGATGAGAATGACATGTTTGAGAATGTATTTGCTGCAATTAATGTTTGTCCCAAGCTTGGGGATGCTATGTTTGATGAAGATGATATTTTTAGTCTCCCAATTTTTGATGAGCAAATTTATTATGATGATATCATGCCTCCTATTTATGATGGTTATATTGATAAAAGTGGGTTTGGAAGAGTGTCAACTTTAGGAAGTAGTAATCCCACTATTTTGGAGGATGTTGAATCTTATTGTGATAATTATGAAATTAGATTTGGAGAGGTCATGACTTTATTTAGTAATGATTCCACTATCTTGGAAAAGGTTTCAATTGATTATAACGAGAACAAAGTTGCTACTTATGATGATTATTGTGATGACACTTATGCTATAAAAAGTCTCTTGTTTTGTCACTTTCATATACTAGTGGGAATTTTTCATTATAGAACTTGGCTTGTATATTCCAACAATGGGCTTCCTCAAATGCCCTAGGTCTTTGTGAGCAAGCAAGTTGGATGCATACCCACTTAGTTTGTTTTGGTGAGCTTTCATACATTTATAGCTCTAGTGCATCCGTTGCATGGCAATCCATACTCCTTGCATTGACATCAATTGATGGGCATCTCCCTAGCCCGTTGATTAGCTGCGTCAATGTGAGACTTTCTCCTTTTTTGTCTTCTCCACATAACCCCTATCATTATATTCTATTCCACCCATAGTGCTATATCCATGGCTCACGCTCATGTATTGCGTGAAAGTTCAAAAAAGTTTGAGATTAGTAAAGTATGAAAAAATTGCTTGGCTTGTCATCGGAGTTGTGCATGATGAGAGCATTCTTGTGTGACGAAAATGGAGCATGACCAAACTATATGATTTTGTAGGGATGAACTTTCTTTTGCCATGTTATTTTGAGAAGACATGATTGCTTAGTTAGTATGCTTGAAATATTATTATCTTTATGTCAATATTAAACTTTTGTCTTGAATCTTTCGGATCTGAACAATCATGCCACAATAAAGAAAATTACATTGAGAATTATGCTAGGTAACATTCCACATCAAAAAATATGTTTTTTTATCATTTACCTACTCGAGGACGAGCAGGAATTAAGCTTGGGGATGCTTGATACGTCTCCAACGTATCTATAATTTTCGATTGTTCCATGCTATTATATTATATGTTTTGGATATTTAATGGGCTTTATCATACATTTTTATATTATTTTTGGGACTAACCTACTAACCCAAGGCCCAGTGCAAATTGCTGTTTTTTTTGCCTATTTCAGTGTTCCGCAGAAAAGGAATATGAAACGGAATCCAAACGGAATGAAACCTTCGGGAGAGTTATTTTCGGGACAAACGTGATCCAGGGGACTTGGAGTAGACGTCAAAAAAGAAACGACGTGGCCACGAGGCAGGGAGGCGCGCCTGCCCCTCTGGGCGCGCCCCCACCCTCATGGGCACCTCGCAGCTCCACCGGCCTACTTCTACCTCCTATATATATCCATATACCCTGAAAACATCCAGGAGCACCACGAAACCCTATTTCCACCACCGCAACCTTTTGTACCCAAGAGATCCCATCTTGGGGCCTTTTCCGGAGCTCCACCGGAGGGGAAATCGATCACGGAGGGCTTCTACATCAACACCATAGCCTCTCCGATGATGTGTGAGTAGTTTACCACAGACCTTCGGGTCCATAGTTATTAGCTAGATGGCTTCTTCTCTCTCTTTGGATCTCAATACAATGTTCTCCTCGATCTTCTTGGAGATCTATTCGATGTAACTCTTTTTGCGGTGTGTTTGTCGAGATCCCATGAATTGTGGGTTTATGATCAAGTTTATCTATGAACAATATTTGATTCTTCTCTGAAATCTTTTATGTATGATTGGTTATCTTTGCAAGTCTCTTCGAATTATCAGTTTGGTTTGGCCTACTAGATTGATCTTTCTTGCAATGGGAGAAGTGCTTAGCTTTGGGTTCAATCTTGCGGTGTCCTTTCCCAGTGACAGTAGGGGCAGCAAGGCACGTATTGTATTGTTGCCATCGAGGATAAAAAGATGGGGTTTATATCACATTGCTTGAGTTTATCCATCTACATCATGTCATCTTGCCCAATGCATTACTCTATTCTTATGAACTTAATACTCTAGATGCATGCTGGATAGCGGTCGATGTGTGGAGTAATAGGAGTAGATGCAGAATCGTTTCGGTCTACTTGTCGCGTATGTGATGCCTATATACATGATCATGCCTAGATATTCTCATAATTATGCACTTTTCTATCAATTGCTCGACAGTAATTCGTTCACCCACCGTAATACTTATGCTATCTTGAGAGAAGCCACTAGTGAAACCTATGGCCCCGGGTCTATCTTTTATCATATAAGTTTCCAATCTATTTTATTTTGCAATATTTACTTTCAATCTATATCATAAAAATACCAAAAATATTTATCTTATTATTATTATCCCTATCAAATCTCACTCTCGTAAGTGATCGTGAAGGGATTGACAACCCTTTATCGCGTTGGTTGCGAGGTTCTTATTTGTTTGTGTAGGTACGAGGGACTTGCATGTAGTCTCCTACTGGATTGATACCTTGGTTCTCAAAAACTAAGGGAAATACTTACGCTACTTTGCTGCATCACCCTTTCCTCTTCAAGGGAAAACCAACACAGTGCTCAAGAGGTAGCAAGAAGGATTTTTGGCACCGTTGCCGGGGGGTTCTATGCACAAGTCAAGACATACCAAGTACCCATCACAAACTCTTATCCCTCGCATTACATTATTTGCCATTTGCCTCTCGTTTTCCTCTCCCTCACTTCACCCTTGCCGTTTTATTCGCCCTCTTTTTTCCGCTAGCCTCTTTTTCGTTCGCCTCTTTTTTTTTGCCTCTTGCTTGCTTGTGTGTTGGATTGTTTGTCACGATGGCTTAAGATAATACTAAATTGTGTGATTTTCCAATACCAACAATAATGATTTTATTAGCACTCCGATTGCTCCTCTTACCGATGCTGAATCTTGTGAAAGTAATACTGCTTTGCTGAATCTTGTCATGAAAGGCCCGTTCTCTGGCCTTCCTAGTGAAGATGCCGCTACCCATCTAAACAGCTTTGTTGATTTGTGTGATATGCAAATTAAGAAATATGTGGATAATGATATTGTTAAATTGAAGCTATTTCCGTTTTCGCTTAGAGATCATGCTAAAACTTGGTTTTCGTCTTTGCCTCAAAATAGTATTGATTCATGGAACAAGTGCAAAGACGATTTTATCTCTAAGTATTTTCCTCCCGCTAAGATCATCTCTCTTAGAAATGATATTATGAACTTTAAGCAACTAGATCATGAGCATGTTGCACAATCTTGGTAGATGATGAAATTAGTTCGCAAAAGAGTTTCAATGCTTTGATTGAAGAAAAATTGTCTAAAATTGATGAGTTGGCTAGAAACGTGGATAGAATTTCTCTTGATGTTGATTCTTTGAAACTTATATCTATTCCACCTAAGCATGATATCAATGAGTCTCTCAAAGCCATGAGAATTTCCATTGATGAGTGCAAAGAAAGAACCGCTAGGATGCATGCTAAAAAAGATTGCTTTATAAAAGCGTGTTCTTCTAGTTTTGATGATAATAAAGATGAAGATCTAAAAGTGATTGATGTGTCTCCTATTAAATTTTGTTTTGCAATATGAATCTTGATAATGATGGGACCGGAGATGAGTCAACTTTAGTTAAAAGGCGTCCCAATGATTTGAAGTTTTTAGATCTTGATGCAAAAATTGGTAAAAGTGGGACTGGAGAGGTCAAAACTTTACATAGCAATGAACCCACTATTTTGTATTTCAAGGAATTTAATTATGACAATTGCTCTTTGATAGATTATATTTCCTTGATGCAATCTGTGCTAAATTCTCTGCATGCTTATAGTCAAAATAAAGCTTTTACCAAACATATCGTTGATGCTTTAATGCAATCTTATGAAGAAAAGCTTGAATTAGAAGTTTCTATCCCTAGAAAACTTCATGATGAGTGGGAACCTGCTATTAAAATTAAAATTAAAGTTCATGAATTCTACGCTTTATGTGATTTGGGTGCTAACGTTTCCACGATTCCAAAAACTTTGTGTGATGTGTTAGGTTTCTGTGAATTTGATGATTGTTCTTTAAATTTGCATCTTGCGGATTCCACTATGAAGAAACCTATGGGAAGGATTAATAATGTTCTTATTGTTGCAAATAGGAATTATGTGCCCGTAGATTTAGATTTCGTTGTTCTTGATATTGATTGCAATCCTACATGTCCCATTATTCTTGGTAGACCTTTCCTTATAACGATTGGTGCAATTATTGATATGCAAGAAGGGAATATTAGATTCCAATTTCCGTTAAGGAAAGGCATGGAACACTTTTCTAGAAAGAAAATTAAATTATCTTATGAATCTATTATGAGATCCACTTATGGATTGCATACCAAAGATGATAATACGTAGATATATTCTTGCTTTTATGCCTAGCTAGGGGCATTAAACGATAGAGCTTGTTGGGAGGCAACCCAATTTTATTTTTGTTTCTTGATTTTTAGTTCTGTTTAGTAATAAATAATTCATCTAGACTCTGTTTAGATGTGGTTTTTGATACGTCCATTTTGCATCATGCTTTTATATTGATATTTATTGCACTATGGTCTGTTATTACACATTATGTCACAATACTTATGCCTATTCTCTCTTATTTTACAAGGTTCACATAAAGAGGGAGAATGCCGGCAGCTGGGATTCTGGGCTGGAAAAGGAGCAAATATTAGAGACCTATTCTGCACAGATCCAAAAGTCCTGAAACTCCACGGAAGACGTTTTCAGAATATATAAAAAATACTGAGCGCAAGAAGTTCACTAGGGGGCCCACACCCTGCCCACGAGGGTGGGGGGCGCGCCCTACCCCCCTGGGCGCGCCCCCTACCTCGTGGGCCCCCTGGTGGCCCTCTGATGGCCATCTTCTGCTATATGGAGTCTTTCGATGAGGAAAAAATAATAAGACATCTTCCCGGACGAGACTCCGCCGCCACGAGGCGGAACCTTGGCGGAACCAATCTAGGGCTCTGGCGGAGCTGTTCTGCCGGGGAAACTTCCCTCCGGGAGGGGAAAATCATCGTCATCGTCATCACCAACACTCCTCTCATCGGGAGAGGGAAATCTCCATCAACACCTTCACCAGCACCATCTCCTCTCAAAACCCTAGTTCATCTCTTGTATCCAATTCTTGTCTCCAAGTTCGGGATTGGTACCTCTGGGTTGCTAGTAGTGTTAATTACTCCTTATAGTTGATGCTAGTTGGTTTATTTGGTGTAAGATCATATGTTCAGATCATATATGCATATTAATACCCCTCTAATTATGAACATAAATATGCTTTGTGAGTAGTTACGTTTGTTCCTGAGGACATGGGAGAAGTCTTGCTATTAGTAGTCATGTGAATTTGGTATTCATTTGATATTTTGATGAGATGTATGTTGTCTCTCCTCTAGTGGTGTTATGTGAACGTCGACTACATGACACTTCACCATTATTTGGGCCTAGAGGAAGGCATTTGGAAGTAGTAAGTAAATGATGGGTTGCTAGAGTGACAGAAGCTTAAACCCTAGTTTATGCGGTGCTTCGTAAGGGGCTGATTTGGATCCATATGTTTCATGCTATGGTTAGGTTTACCTTAATACATTTGTTGTAGTTGCGGATGCTTGAAATAGAGGTTAATCATAAGTGGGATGCTTGTCCAAGTAAGGGCAGCACCCAAGCACCGGTCCACCCACATACCAAATTATCAAAGTACCGAACGCGAATCATATGAACGTGATGAAAACTAGCTTGACGATATTCCCATGTGTCCTCGGGAGCACTTTACATCATATAAGAGTTTCTCCAGGCTTGTCCTTTGCTACAAAAAGGATTGGGCCACCTTGCTGCACTTTATTTACTTTTGTTATTTGTTACTCGTTACAAATTATCCTATCACAAAACTATCTGTTACCTATTATTTCAGTGCTTGCAGAGAATACTTTGCTGAAAACCGCTTATCATTTCCTTCTACTTCCCGTTGGGTTCTACACTCTTACTTATCGAAAGGACTATGATAGATCCCCTATACTTGTGGGTCATCAAGACTCTTTTCTGGCGTCGTTGCCGGGGAGTGAAGCGCCTTTGGTAGGTGGAATTTGGTAAGGAAAAATTTATATAGTGTGCTGAAATTTACTGTCACTTATTACTATGGAAAGTAATCCTCTGAGGGACTTGTTCGGGGTATCTTCACCCCGACCAGTAGAGCAAAGAGTTGCTCCTCAACCTACTGAACCTACTGAAAATGAAAATGAAAATGTCTGCTTTGAAATTCCTTCGGGTATGATAGAAAAACTGCTAGCTAAATCTTTTGCAGGAGATGGAACATTACATCCTGATGAGCACCTAATATATGTGGATGAAGTTTGTGGATTATTTAAGCTTGCAGGTGTGCCCGGAGATGTTATTAAGAAGAAGGTCTTCCCTTTATCTTTGAAGGAAGATGCATTGACATGGTATAGGCTATGTGATGATACGGGGTCATGGAACTACAAATGATTGAAATTGGAATTTCATCAGAAGTTTTATCCTATGCATCTTGTTCATCGTGATCGCAATTATATATATAATTTCTGGCCTCGCGAAGGAGAAAGCATCGCTCAAGCTTGGGGGAGGCTTAAATCAATGTTATATTCATGCCCCAATCATGAGCTCTCAAGAGAAATGATTATTCAAAATTTATATGCTCGGCTTTGTGATAACAATCGCACCATGCTCGATACTTCTTGTGCTGGTTCTTTTATGACGAAGACTATTGAATCCAAATGGGATTTATTGGAAAGAATTAAACGCAACTCTGAAGATTGGGACCTCGACGAAGGTAAGGAGTCAGGTATGACACCTAAGTTTGATTGTGTTAAATCTTTTATGGATACCATGTTTTCCTTAAATTTAGCACTAAATATGGACTTGACACTGAGATAGTAGCTTCTTTCTGTGAATCTTTTGCTACTCATGTTGATCTCCCTAGGGAGAAGTGGTTTAAATATCATCCTCCCATAGAAGTAAAAGTAGCTACACCTATTAAAGTTGAAGAAAAGACTGTCACCTATAATGATCCTATTGTTCCTACTGCTTATGTTGAGAAACCACCTTTCCCTGTTAGGATAAAGGATCATGCTAAAGCTTCAACTATGGTTCGTAAAAGCAATATTAGAACTTATACACCTCCTGAGCAAGTTAAAGTTGAATCTAATATTGCTATTGTTAAAGATCTCTTATCTGGTAATATTGATGGGCATGTTATTCATTTCCATGATGAGACTGCTAGAATTGCTAAACCTTGTGCTAAAGATAAACCTAGACCTGTGGTAGGCATGCCTGTTATTTCTGTTAAAATAGGAGATCATTGTTATCATGGCTTGTGTGATATGGGTGCTAGTGCCAGTGCAATACCTATTGACTTATACAGAGAAATTATGCATGATATTGCACCTGCTGAGTTAGAGGATATTGATGTCACAATTAAACTTGCCAATAGAGATACTATTTCACCAATGGGAATTGTTAGAGATGTTGAAGTCTTGTGTGGGAAAACTAAATATCCTGCTGATTTTCTTGTTCTTGGTTCCCCACAAGATAGCTTTTGTCCCATTATATTTGGTAGACCCTTCTTGAACACAGTTAATGCTAAGATAGATTGCAAAAAGGATGTTGTTACTATTGGTTTAGGTGATATGTCTCATGAATTTAATTTCTCTAAATTTCGTAGACAACACCATGAAGAGGAATTGCCTAGTAAAGATGAAATTATTGGTCTTACTTCTATTGTCGTACCTCCTAGTGATCCTTTAGAACAATATTTGCTAGACCATGAAAATGATATGTTTATGAATGAAAGAAGGGAAATAGATGAAGTATTCTTTAAACAGGAACCCATCCTGAAACACAATTTGCCTGTTGAAATCCTAGGGGATCCTCCTCCACCCAAGGGCGATCCCGTGTTTGAGCTTAAATCGTTACCTGATACTCTTAAATATGCTTATCTTGATGAGAAAAATATATATCCTGTTATTATTAGTGCTAACCTTTCAGAGCATGAAGAAGAGAGATTATTGAAAACTTTGAAGAAACACCGTGCTGCTATTGGATATACTCTTGATGATCTTAAGGGCATTAGTCCCACTCTGTGTCAACACAAAATAAATTTGGAGGAAGATGCCAAACCAGTTCGTGATCATCAACGACGGCTGAATCCTAAGATGAAGGAAGTGGTAAGAAAGGAAATACTAAAGCTTCTTGAGGCAGGTATAATTTATCCCGTTGCTGATAGTCAGTGGGTAAGTCATGTCCATTGTGTCCCTAAGAAGGGATGTATTACTGTCATTCCTAATGATAAAGATGAGTTGATCCCGCAAAGAATTATTATAGGTTATAGGATGGTAATTGATTTCCGCAAATTAAATAAAGCTACTAAAAAGGATCATTACCCCTTACCTTTTATCGATCATATGCTAGAAAGATTATCCAAACATACACATTTTTGCTTTCTAGATGGTTATTTTGGTTTCTCTCAAATACCTGTGTCAGCCAATGATCAATCAAAGACTACTTTTACTTGCCCTTTTGGTACTTTTTCTTATAGACGTATTCCTTTTGGTTTATGTAATGCACCTGCTACCTTTCAAAGATGCATGATGGCTATATTCTCTGACTTTTGTGAAAAGATTTGTGAGGTTTTCATGGACGATTTTTCCGTCTATGGATCCTATTTTGATGATTGCTTAAGCAACTCGACCGAGTTTTGTAGAGATGTGAAGAAACTAATCTTGTCTTGAATTGTGAAAAGTGCCATTTTATGGTTAATGAAGGTATTGTCTTGGGGCATAAAGTTTCTGAAAGAGGCATTGAGGTTGATAAAGCCAAGGTTGATGCTATTGAAAAGATGCCATGTCCCAAGGACATCAAAGGTATAAGAAGTTTCCTCGGTCACGCCGATCTTTATAGGAGGTTCATTAAGGACTTCTCAAAAATTTCTCGGCCTCTGACTAATTTATTACAAAAAAATATACCATTTGTTTTTGATGATGATTGTGTAGAAGCATTTGAAATACTTAAGAAAGCATTGATCTCCGCACCGATTGTTCAGCCACCTGATTGGAATTTACCCTTTGAAATTATGTGTGATGCTAGTGATTATGCTGTAGGTGTTGTTCTAGGGAAAAGAGTTGATAAGAAATTAAATGTTATTCAATATGCTAGTAAAACTCTAGACAATGCTCAGAGAAATTATGCTACTACTGAAAAAGGATTCTTAGCGGTTGTATTTGCATGTGATAAGTTCAGACCTTATATTGTTGATTCTAAAGTAACTATTCACACTGATCATGCTGCTATTAAATATCTTATGGAAAAGAAAGATGCTAAACCTAGACTTATTAGATGGATTCTCTTGCTACAAGAATTTGATTTGCATATTGTTGATAGAAAAGGAGCTGAGAACCCCGTTGCAGACAACTTGTCTAGGTTAGAAAATGTGCTTGATGACCCACTACCTATTGATGATAGCTTTCCCGATGAACAATTAAATGTCATAAATGCTTCTCATACTGCTCCATGGTATGCTGATTATGCTAATTATATTGTTGCTAAATTTATACCACCTAGTTTCACATACTAGCAAAAGAAAAAGTTCTTCTATGATTTGAGACATTACTTTTGGGATGACCCACATCTTTATAAAGAAGGAGTAGATGGTGTTATTAGATGTTGTGTACCTGAGCATGAACAGGAACAGATCCTACGCAAGTGTCACTCTGAGGCTTATGGAGGACACCATGTTGGAGATAGAACTGCACATAAGGTATTGCAATCCGGTTTTTATTGGCCTACTCTCTTCGAGGATGCCCGTAAGTTTGTCTTGTCTTGTGATGAATGTCAAAGAATTGGTTATTAGTAGACGTCAAGAAATGCCTATGAATTATTCACTTGTTATTGAACCATTTGATGTTTGGGGCTTTGATTATATGGGACCTTTTCCTGCCTCTAACGGTTACACACATATTTTAGTTGATGTTGATTACGTTACTAAGCGGGTAGAAGCTATTCCAACTAGTAGTGCTGATCATGACACTTCTATTAAAATGCTTAAAGATGTTATTTTTCCAAGGTTTGGAGTCCCTAGATATTTAATGACTGATGGTGGTTCACATTTTATTCATGGCGCTTTCCGTAAAATGCTTGCTAAATATGACGTTAATCATATAATTGCATCTCCTTATCACCCACAGTCTAGTGGTCAAGTAGAATTGAGTAATAGAGAACTCAAATTAATTTTGCAAAAGACTGTTAATAGATCTAGAAAGAATTTGTTCAAGAAACTTGATGATGCATTATGGGCCTATAGAACTGCATATAAAAATCCTATGGGTATGTCTCCGTATAAAATGGTTTATGGAAAAGCATGTCACTTACCTCTCGAACTAGAACATAAGGCTTATTGGGCTATTAAAGAGCTCAATTATGATTTCAAACTTGCTGGTGAGAAGAGGTTATTTGACATTAGCTCACTTGATGAATGGAGAACCCAAGCCGATGAGAATGCCAAATTATTTAAATAAAAAGTTAAAATATGGCATGACAAAAGAATACAAAAGCGTGAGTTTAATGTAGGTGATTATGTATTGCTATACAACTCTCGTTTAAGATTTTTTGCAGGAAAACTTCTCTCTAAATGGGAAGGTCCTTACGTTATCGAGGAGGTCTATCGTTCCGGTGCCATAAAAATCAACAACTTCGAAGGCACAAATCCGAAGGTGGTGAGCGGTCAAAGAATTAAACATTATATCTCAGGTGATCCTATAAATGTTGAAACCAATGTTATTCAAACCGTAACCCCGGAGGAATACATAAATGACGCTTTCTGGAACGTTTCAGACTCCGAAAAGGAATAGGTATGTGGTACGTTAAGTAAACCAACTCCAAATCAGTTCTAATGGCAATTTTCTTCCGTTTTGGTATACTTAGAAAAATAGAAAAATAGGAAGCAGTCCGGGAAGGACACGAGGCCTCCACGAGGGTGAAGGGCGCGCCCCTACCTCGTGGGCACCTCGTGTGCTCTCCGGACTCCGTTTTCTTACACGTTACGTATTTTGGTCGGTAATAATTCATTATATAATCTCCCGAAAGTTTTGACTCCCGTATCACGCAATTATCATCTGTTTGTGTTTCGAACTGTTGCTGCTGCAGATTAGAGCAAGATGTCTTCGCAAGAGTCAGCCGGGGAGAGCCGGGTGTCTCATCCGGCAACGAGATCAATGACAAACAACAATGTTGACCACTTTGGGCCAGCAATGGAGGAAGAGATGGAGGCTGATTTGAAGAGAATAGATGCCATGGAGGAGGATCAAGAAGTCACTTCTCGCTTCCGAGCTGGATTCACCATGGGGGAACTGCAGAGCTCGGCTATTCCAAACTCGGTTATCCCTTCCAATGTTAGATTTCTTTCTTATGAGAATATGAAAAAGAGTGTCACTGGTTCTCCCGCAGCTATGCAGCACCCTTGGGTGTAGGGAGCTTTGGCTGTTACAGGAAAACTTCGAAAGGAAATAATGGACCTCAAGCAGCAAGTCAATAAGCTCGAGGAGGAGAATCGTATCCTGAGGGGCATCATCGCCAAGAATATCACATCACCATCCCCGAAAAAGGAAACATAATCACATGGGTATGGGCACTCCCCTTGGCAACTGCCAAGCTTGGGGGAGTGCCCCGGTATCGTATCACCATCACTTTTATCTTTACCATTTTTCTTAGTTTGATCCTTTTGATAATATTTTGATCTAGTAGAATAAAAGTTCTTAGTATGATCTAGTTATGAGTTTTGCTTTATGATCCTTCTATGTAATCGAGTCCGTGAGCTATATAATAAAGATTAGTGTTGAGTCATGGGATTGATTATTTTGCCATGATTTTGAGTGAATAAAAGAAAAGAGAAAGAATAAAAAGAAATAAAAGAGATCATATGGATCTTATGGAGAGTAATGAGCTCACATAGAAAAAGTATGATGAATAAAAGTTGTTGAGAGTTGACAAACATAGTTTTGGTCATCGTTGCAATTAATAGGAAGTAATAAAGAAAGAGAGGTCTTCACATATAAATATACTATCCTGGACATCTTTATGATTGTGAGCACTCATTAAAATATGACATGCTAAAGAGTGGACGTTGGACAAGGAAGACAACGTAATGGGTTATGTTTTCTTACATCTGAGATAAATTATATTGTCATGGATCATCCAACATGGTTGAGCTTGCCTTTCCCCCTCATGCTAGCCAATTCTTTGCACCAAGTAGAGATACTACTTGTGCTTCCAAACACCCTTAAACCAGTTTTGCCATGAGAGTCCACCATACCTACCTATGGATTGAGTAAGATCCTTCTAGTAAGTTGTCATCGGTGCAAGCAATAAAAAAATTGTTCTCTAAATATGTATGATTGATTGGTGTGGAGGAAATAAGCTTTATATGATCGTGTGATATGGAAGAAATAAAAGCGACAGACTGCATAATAAAGGTCCATATTACAAGTGGAAATATAAAGTAACGTTCTTTCGCATTAAGATTTTATGCATCCAACCATAAAAGCGCATGACAACCTCTGCTTCCCTCTGCGAAGGGCCTATCTTTTACTTTTATCTCCTACCTTGCATAAGAGTCATGGTGATCTTCACCCTTCCTTTTTACATTTTATCTTTTGGCAAGCACAACATGTTGGAAAGATCCTGGTATATATGGCTAATTGGATGTGAGTTTTCATGAACTATTATTGTTGACATTACCCTTGAGGTAAACGTTGGGAGGCAAAACTATAAGCCCCTATCTTTCTCTGTGTCCGATTAAAACTCCATACCCATAAGTATTGTGTGAGTGTTAGCAATTGTGAAAGACTATATGGTAGTTGAGTATGTGGACTTGCTGAAAAGCTCTTATATATTGACTCTTTCCTATGTTATGATAAATTGCAATTGCTCCAATGACTGAGATTATAGTTTGTTAGTTTTCAATGAAGTTTATGATTCATACTTAAAATTGTGATTGAATTGTTACTCTAGCATAAGAGATTATATGACAAGAATTATATAAGTTGTTGTTCTAAGAATGATCATGATGCCCTCATGTCCGTATTTTATTTTTATCGACACCTCTATCTCTAAACCTGTGAACATATTTTTCGATTTCGGCTTTCGCTTGAGGACAAGCGAGGTCTAAGCTTGGGGGAGTTGATACGTCCATTTTGCATCATGCTTTTATATTGATATTTATTGCATTATGGGATGTTATTACACATTATGTCACAATACTTATGCCTATTCTCTCTTATTTTACAAGGTTCACATAAAGAGGGAGAATGCCGGCAGCTGGGATTCTAGGCTGGAAAAGGAGCAAGTATTAGAGACCTATTCTGCACAGCTCCAAAAGTCCTGAAACTTCACGGAATACGCTTTCAGAATATATAAAAAATACTGAGCACAAGAAGTTCACCAGGGGGGCACACCCTGCCCACGAGGGTGGGGGTGCGCCCTACCCCTTGGGCGCGCCCCCTACCTCGTGGGCCCCCTGGTGGCCCTCCGATGGCCATCTTATGCTATATGGAGTTTTCGATGAGAAAAAAATAATAAGCCATCTTCCCGGACGAGACTCCGCCGCCATGAGGCGGAACCTTGGCGGAACCAATCTAGGGCTCTGGCGGAGCTGTTCTGCCGGGGAAACTTCCCTCCTGGAGGGGGAAATCATCGTCATCGTCATCACCAAAGCTCCTCTCATCGGGAGAGGGCAATCTCCATCAACATCTTCACCAGCACCATCTCCTCTCGAAACCTTAGTTCATCTCTTGTATCCAATTCTTGTCTCCAAGTCTGGGATTGGTACCTCTGGGTTGCTAGTAGTGTTAATTACTCCTTGTAGTTGATGCTAGTTGGTTTATTTGGTGTAAGATCATATGTTCAGATCCTATATGCATATTAATACCCCTCTGATTATGAACATGAATATGCTTTGTGAGTAGTTACGTTTGTTCCTGAGGACATGGGAGAAGTCTTACTATTAGTAGTCATGTGAATTTGGTATTCGTTTGATATTTTGATGAGATGTATGTTGTCTCTCCTCTAGTGGTGTTATGTGAACGTCGACTACATGACACTTCACCATTATTTGGGCCTAGAGGAAGGCATTGGGAAGTAATAAGTAGATGATGGGTTGCTAGAGTGACAGAAGCTTAAACCCTAGTTTATGCGTTGCTTCGTAAGGGGCTGATTTGGATCCATATGTTTCATGCTGTGGTTAGGTTTACCTTAATACCTTTGTTGTAGTTGCGGATGCTTGCAATAGAGGTTAATCATAAGTGAGATGCTTGTCCAAGTAAGGGCAGCACCCAAGCACCGGTCCACCCACATACCAAATTATCAAAGTACCGAACGCGAATCATATGAACGTGATGAAAACTAGCTTGACGATATTCCCATGTGTCCTCGGGAGCGCTTTACATCATATAAGAGTTTGTCCAGGCTTGTCCTTTGCTACAAAAAGGATTAGGCCACCTTGCTGCACTTTATTTACTCTTGTTATTTGTTACTCGTTACAAATTATCCTATCACAAAACTATCTGTTACCTATTATTTCAGTGCTTGCAGAGAATACCTTGCTGAAAATCGCTTATCATTTCCTTCTGCTCCTCGTTGGGTCCGACACTCTTACTTATCGAAAGTACTATGATAGATCCACTATACTTGTGGGTCATCATTTTTATGCTTTTAATTAGTGTTTGTGCCAAGTAGAACCTTTGGGAAGACTTGGTGGAAGTTTTTGCGATCTTACTGTAAAAACAGAAACTTTAGAGCTCACGAGATTTGCTGCCATTTTTTTACTGGAGAGTGCGATTAGGTTGATTCTTTTTGCAGATGATTAATAGACAAATTCCTCACGCCCACCAATTTATTTCAGTATTTTTGGGGTTACAGAAGTATTCGAAACCCACAAATTACTACAAACTGTTCTGTTTTTGACAGATTTTGTTTTTCGTGTGTTGTTTGCTTATTTTGATGAATCTATGCCTAGTATCGGAGGATATGAACCATAGAAAAGTTGAAATAAAGTAGGTTTAATACGAATATAAATAAAAAATGAGTTCATTACAGTACCTTAAGTGGTTGTTTGTTTTCTTATACTAACGGAGCTCATGAGATTTTCTGTTGAGTTTTGTGTTGTGAAGTTTTCAAGTTTTGGGTAAAGATTTGATGGATTATGGAATAAGGAGTGGCAAGAGCCTAAGTGTAACACCCCGGATGTAACTTACCCAATATGTACTCCAACTCTTGCCGTTTCCGGCGTTAAGTTATTTTATTTTCTCGGGTTCGGGTTTTTGTCTCCGTGTGTTGTTGTCGTTGTCATGCATCTCATATCATGTCATCATGTGCATTGCATTTGCATACATGTTCATCTCATGCATCCGAGCATTTTCCCCGTTGTCCATTTTGCATTCCGACGCTCTGTTCTCCTTTGGTGGTCATTTCTACCTTTCTTTCGTGTGTGGGGTTAAACATTTTCGGATTGGACCGAGACTTGCCAAGCGGCCTGGGTTTACTACCGGTAGACCGCCTGTCAAGTTTCGTACCATTTGGACTTTGTTTGATGCTCCAACAGTTAACCGAGGGACCGAAAAGGCCTCGTGTGTGTTGCAGCCCAACACCCCTCCATTTTGGCCCAAAACCCACCAAAACCCTCTCCATCATCTAGAGCGTTCGATCACGATCGCGTGGCCGAAAACCGCACCTCATTTGGACTCTCCTAACTCCCTCTATGCCTATATATAGCTCCTTCCCGAAAAATTCGGATCTCTCCCCCGAAACCCTAGCCCTCTTCTTCCTCCGTGCGCCGGACAACGTCTGCCGGCACCGGACATGTCCACTGCGTCCGCCGCCGCCACGTGGCGCCTTCCCATTCGTCGCCGCCACCGCGCCCACTTCGCCGCCCCGCCGGCCCGCCGAGGCCCGCCGCGGGCCCTCCCGCCCCGAAGCCTCCGCCCGAGCCGCTCCAGATCCGCCCGCGCCCGCGCCTCTCCTCCACGTCCGCGCCGTTGCCCGCCTTCAACTCTGGCCGCCGCGCGGCATTGGCGGCCTCGCGAGCTCCGACGACCACCGCCCGCTCCGGCAGCCGCCGCAGCCCACGCCGCGCCGCCCAGGCTCCCTCATCGCCGGCGCCGCCTCCTCCCGAAGCCCGGCCACCGACGTCCCGTCCTCGAGCTCCAAGTCCGGCCGACGAACCTCGGTTTCCGTGCATGAACAGTAACTCCGGCGAGATCCCGATCTGGATCTGAGATCCGAAATCTCGGGGTTGACTTTTTCGTCCCTAACCCTAATTATATTGCCATGTTCATCATGCCGTAACTTTGCATCCGTAGATCCGTTTTGGGCATATAGCATATCGAAATGTTCGTCTCAGAGAGCACATCATTTCATCTCATTGCATCATTTTCATTTGAGTTCATCTTGATGCCCGAAATGCTGTTGGAAGAGTGCTATTTGAGATAATTGTCAGATCTGCTGCACCAAATAGCTATTTGTCATTTTTGCCATGATTAATGTGTGCATGATATGCCCATGAGCTCTACATGTGTTTTGTTATATGCTTTGTCATCTTTCCAAAGGTGCTATCCATGTATTTTTGTGATGTGTTTGGTGACTAGCACAAGCTTGCAAAGTGGTGCATTCGTTAATGCTGATTTCAGGGACTTAGCAATTCCACTAAGTCCTTGGACTATTTTTATCAATATGCCATATATTCTTGTTGTTTCCTAGTGATCCGTGCCTCTTTTGAGGATGATCATTAAGGATGATTTATTAATCTTATAGTGCTCTATCCATCCATGTCATTGTTTGCATTTATGGAGCACCCTAGCTTGAGTCAATCGAGCTCTACTTTAGCTATTTCGTGAATCTGGGCAGATTGTCTACTTGTTAGCGATTTTGCCGAGGATGTTGTAGTTGATCCGTGCATGCTATGTTATTGTTCTTGCCATGTCTAGCTTGTATAATGTGTATTCTTGATGGGTGTATGCTTAGATTATCATGCTTTGCGCTGTAGTGAGTGCATCGAGCTCGTAAACATGCCTACTTGATATCTGATTTGCATGCTCCAGTTTTTCTCTAAGTCTGTGATCTGTTTATGTTTTTGCCATGTTCACATGCTTGCAATTGTATTTTCTGATCCCTTTTGGCTCAAGGTCACTAAGGGACTTTTTTAAGCTCTTTGAGTAGCTCCATGCCATGCTTTATTTTGCCATGTTAAGTTCCTTTAGCATCTAGTTTTCCTGCTCCAAAGTGTGCTACCTGATCTGAAATTCCAGACAAGTGTTAATTTCACTAAGTCTGAAATCTGTTTACCAATTGCACTTTTGCCATGCTTGTTTGAACATGTTAATGAATGAATTGGCCGTAGCTCAGTGTTCATATTTTGTTAAGCATTATGAATGGATCCCTGCCATGTATTTTGTTGCCATGTTTGGGTGCTGTAGCATGTTTGTCTTGTTGCATTTAGATGGCTACTTGTTGTTTATCGCAGACCGGTGCCATATTTGAATTGCTTGCCATTTCCAAACCGTGTCTCCGATTCCGGTGTTCTTTATATCGATTTCAACTGAAATCACCTCACCTTTCCAGTGGCACACTTGGATTTCCAAGTTGAGGCCAGGTTCTTTCATTCCTTGTCAAATCTTGCATATGCATCACATATCGCATCCCGCATAGCATACCATGTTGCATCATGTTGTTTGAGCTTTGCACGTGGTTGATTGTGTTCTTGTTGCTTGTTTGTCTTTCTTGGGTAGAGCCGGGAGACGAGTTCGCTAACGAGGAGCCCATTGAGTTTTCTTTCGAGGATCCAGTCAACTCTGACAACTTTGCAGGCAAGATGATCATACCCTCGAAATCACTTCTATCTTTGCTTTGCTAGATGCTCGCTCTTTTGCTATGCCTATGCTACGATGCCTACCACTTGCTTATCATGCCTCCCAAATTGCCATGTCAAACCTCTAATCCACCATGTCCTAGCAAACCGTTGATTGGCTATGTTACCGCTTTGCTCAGCCCCTCTTATAGCGTTGCTAGTTGCAGGTGAAGATTGGAGACCGTTCCTTGTTGGAACATTGTTTACTTGTTGGGATATCATTATATTATCTTGTTATCTTAATGAATCTATATACTTGGTAAAGGGTGGAAGGCTCGGCCTCTCGCCTACTGTTTTGTTCCACTCTTGCCGCCCTAGTTTCCGTCATATCGGTGTTATGTTCCCAGATTTTGTGTTTCTTACGCGGTTGGGTGATAATGGGAACCCCTTGACAGTCCGCCTTGAATAAAACTCCTCCAGCAATGCCCAACCTTGGTTTTACCATTTGCCACCTAGCCTTTTTCCCTTGGGTTTCGCGGACTCAAGGGTCATCTTTATTTTAAACCCCCGGGCCAGTGCTTCTCTAAGCATTGGTCCAACCTAGAGCACCGTGCGGGGCCGTCCCTTGGCAACTTGGGTTATGTTGGCTCCCGTACGCTTAGCTTATCCGGTGTGCCCTGAGAACGAGATATGTGCAGCTCCTATCGGGATTTGTCGGCACAACGGGTGGTGTTGCTGGACTTGTTTTACCATTGTCGGAGTTGTCTTGTAGAATCGGGATGCCGAGTCTGATCGGAATGTCTCGGGAGAAGGTATATCCTTCATTGACCATGAGAGCTTGTCATGGGCTAAGTTGGGACTCCCCTACAGGGATTTGAACTTTCGAAAGCCGTGCCCGCAGTTATGGGCAGATGGGAATTTGTTAATGTCCGGTTGTAGATAACTTGAACCTTAACTTATTTAAAAAGAATCAACTGTGTGAGTTACCGTGATGGTCTCTTCTCGGCGGAGTCCGGGAAGTGAACACGGTATTGGAGTAATGCTTGCAGCAGGTTGTTCTCTAGTTCTTTGTTCGCGCTTTGCCTTCTCTTCTCGCTCTCTTTTGCGAACAGGTTAGCCACCATATATGCTAGTCGCTTGCTGCAGCTCAACATATTAACCTTGCCTTACCTATAAGCTTAAATAGTCTTGATCGCGAGGGTGCGAGATTTCTGAGTCCCTGTGGCTCACAGATTACTTCCAAACCAGATGCAGGGCCTGATGACTCCGTTCCAGATGACGCGCTTGAGCTCAAGTGGGAGTTCGACGAAGCATCCCGTCGTTACTATGTGTCTTTCCCTGATTATCAGTAGTGGTGCCCAGTTGGGGCGTTCGGGACCGTGTCGCATGTTGGGTTGATCTTTTATTTTGGCACCGTAGTCGGGCCATGAGTGGTTGGATGATGTAATGCTATTTATGTACTTTGTTTGACGTGGCGAGTGTAAGCCAACTATGTACCTTCCCCTTTTATTATCTATTTACATGGGATGTTGTGAAGATTGCCTTACTTGCGACATTGCTTTCAATGCGGTTATGCCTCTAAGTCGTGCTTCGACACGTAGGAGATATAGCCGCATCGAGGGCATTACACTAAGCTTGGGGATTCTCAAGGCACCCCAAGGTAAAATTCAAGGACAACCAAAATCCTAAGCTTGGGGATGCCCCGGAAGGCATCCCCTCTTCCATCTTCTTTCATTGGTAACTTTACTTGCGGCTATATTTTTATTCACCACATGATATGTGTTTTGCTTGGAGCGTCTTGTATGATTTGAGTCTTTGATTTTTAGTTTACCACAATCATCCTTACTGTACACACCTTTTGGGATACACACACATGAATTGGAATTTATTAGAATACTCTATGTGCTTCACTTATATCTTTTGAGCTAGTTAATTTTGCTCTAGTGCTTCGCTTATATCTTTTAGAGCACGGTGGTGGTTTTATTTTATAGAAATTATTGACCTCTCATGCTTAGCTTATATCATTTTGAGAGTCCTTTATAACAACATTGTAATTTGCTTTGGTTATAAAATTAGTCCTAATATGATAGGCATCCAGGATGGTATAATAAAAACTATCATAGAAAGTGCATTAAATACTATGAGAAGTTTGATACTTGATAATTGTTTTGAGATATAAAGGTGGTGATATTAGAGTGTGCTAACTGAGTAGTTGTGAATTTGAGAAATACTTGTGTTGAAGATTGCATGTCCCGTAGCATGCACGTATGGTAACCGCTGTGTAACAAATTTGAAACATGAGGTGTTCTTTGATTGTCTTCCTTATGAGTGGCGGTCAGGTATGAGCGATGGTCTTTTCTTACCAATATACTCCCTCCGTTCCAAATTACTTGTCATAGGTATGAATGTATGTAGATGTATTTTAGTTCTAGATACATCCATTTCTGCGACGAGTAATTTAGAACGGAGGGAGTATCTCCTTAGGAGCATGCGCGTAATGCTTGGTTTTTGATGACTTGTAGATTTTTGCAATAAGTATGTGAGTTCTTTATGACTAATGTTGAGTCCATGGATTATACGCACTCTCACCCTTCCATCATTGCTAGCCTCTTCGGTACCGTGCATTGCCCTTTCTCACCTTGAGAGTTGGTGCAAACTTCACCAGTGCATCCAAACCCCGTGATATGATACGCTCTGTCACACATAAACCTCCTTATATCTTCCTCAAAACAGCCACCATACCTACCTATTATGGCATTTCCATAGCCATTCCAAAATATATTGCCATGCAATTTTTCACCGATTCATTTATGACACGCTTCATCATAGTCATATTGCTTTGCATGATCATGTAGTTGACATCGTATTTGTGGCAAAGCCACCATGCATAATTTATCATACATGTCACTCTTTATTCATTGCTCCTCCTGGTACACCGCCGGTGGCATTCATATAGAGTCATATTTTGTTCTAGTATCGAGTTGATATCATTGAGTTATAAATAAATAGAAGTGTGATGATCATCATTAATAGAGCATTGTCCCAAATAAAAAAAGAGAAAGGCCAAATAAAAAAAGAAAGGCCAAAAAAGAATAAAAAAGAGAAATAAAAAGGGACAATGCTACTATCCTCTTTTTCCACACTTGTGCTTCAAAGTAGCACCATGATCTTTATGATAGAGAGTCTCTTGTTTTGTCACTTTCATATACTAGTGGAAAATTTTCATTATAGAACCTGGCTTGTATATTCCAACAATGGGCTTCCTCAAATGCCCTAGGTCTTCTTGAGCAAGCAAGTTGGATGCACACTCACTTAGTTTTTTTGTTGAGCTTTCATACATTTATAGCTCTAGTGCATCCGTTGCATGGCAATCCCTAATCTTGCATTGACATCAATTGATGGGCATCTCCCTAGCCCGTTGATTAGCTGCGTCAATGTGAGACTTTCTCCCTTTTTTGTCTTCTCCACATAACCCCTATCATTATATTCTATTCCACCCATAGTGTTGGGGAACGTAGTAATTTCAAAAAAATTCCTACGCACACGCAAGATCATGGTGATGCATAGCAACGAGAGGGGAGAGTGTGATCTACGTACCCTTGTAGACCGACAGCGGAAGCGTTAGCACAACGCGGTTGATGTAGTTGTACGTCTTCACGGCCCGACCGATCAAGCACCGAAACTATGGCACCTCCGAGTTCTAGCACACGTTCAGCTCGATGACGATCCCCGGACTCCGATCCAGCAAAGTGTCGGGGAAGAGTTCCGTCAGCACGACGGCGTGGTGACGATCTTGATGTACTACCGTCGCAGGGCTTCGCCTAAGCACCACTACAATATTATCGAGGACTATGGTGGAAGGGGGCACCGCACACGGTTAAGAATATGATCACGTGGATCAACTTGTGTCTAGAGGTGCCCCCCTTCCCCCGTATATAAAGGAGCAAGGGAGGAGGAGGCCGGCCCTAGGAGGGGGCGCGCCAAGTGTGGAGTCCTACTAGGACTCCCTAGTCCTAGTAGGATTCCACCTCCCATATGGAATAGGAAAAGAGGAAGGGAAAAGGAGAAGGAAGGAAGGGGGCGCCCCCCTTCCCTAGTCCAATTCGGACCAGACCAAGGGGAGGGGTGTGGCCACCCTTGAGGCCCTTTTTCTTCTTTTCCGTATGGCCCAATAAGCCCCAATACGTATTCCCGTAACTCTCCGGTACTCCGAAAAATACCCGAATCACTCGGAACCTTTCCGATGTCCGAATATAGTCGTCCAATATATCGATCTTTACTTCTCGACCATTTCGAGACTCCTCGTCATGTCCCCGATCTCATCCGGGACTCCGAACTCCTTCGTTACATCAAAACTCATAAACTCATAATATAACTGTCATTGAAACCTTAAGCGTGGGGACCCTATGGGTTCGAGAACAATGTAGACATGACCGAGACACGTCTCCAGTCAATAACCAATAGCGGAACCTGGATGCTCATATTGGCTCCCACATATTCTACGAAGATCTTTATCGGTCAGACCGCATAACAACATACGTTGTTCCCTTTGTCATCGGTATGTTACTTGCCCGAGATTCGATCATTGGTATCTTAATACCTAGTTCAATCTCGTTACCGGAAAGTCTCTTTACTCATTCCGTAATACATCATCTCACAACTAACTCATTAGTTGCAATGCTTGCAAGGCTTATGTGATGTGCATTACCGAGAGGGCCCAGAGATACATCTCCGACAATCAGAGTGACAAATCCTTATCTTGAAATACGCCAACCCAACATGTACCTTTGGAGACACCTGTAGAGCTCCTTTATAATCACCCAGTTACGTTGTGACGTTTGGTAGCACACAAAGTGTTCCTCCGGCAAACGGGAGTTGCATAATCTCATAGTCATAGGAATATGTATAAGTCATGAAGAAAGCAATAGCAACATACTAAACGATCGGGTGCTAAGCTAATGGAATGGGTCATGTCAATCACATCATTCTCCTAATGATGTGATCCCGTTAATCAAATAACAACTCTTTTGTTTATGGTTAGGAAACATAACCATCTTCGATTAACGAGCTAGTCAAGTAGAGGCATACTAGTGACACTCTGTTTGTTCATGTATTCACACATGTATTATGTTTCCGGTTAATAAAATTCTAGCATGAATAATAAACATTTATCATGATATAAGGAAATAAATAATAACTTTATTATTGCCTCTAGGGCATATTTCCTTCAGTCTCCCACTTGCACTAGAGTCAATAATCTAGTTCACATCGCCATGTGATTCAACACTAAGAGTTCACATCACCATGTGATTAACACCCATAGTTCACATCGTCATGTGACCTATACCCAAAGGGTTTACTAGAGTCAATAATCTAGTTCACATCATTTATGTGATTAACACCCAAAGAGTACTAATGTGTGATCATGTTTTGCTTGTGAGATAATTTTAGTCAACGGGTCTGTCACATACAGATCCGTAAGTATTTTGCGAATTCTATGTCTACAATGCTCTGCACGGAGCTACTCTAGCTAATTGCTCCCACTTTCAATATGTATCTAGATCGAGACTTAGAGTCATCCAGATCTGTGTCAAAACTTGCATCGACGTAACTTTTTACGACGAACCTTTTGTCACCTCCATAATCGAGAAATATTTCCTTATTCCACTAAGGATAATTTTGACCAATGTCCAGTGATCTACTCTTAGATCACTATTGTACTCCCTTGCTTAACACAGTGTAGGGTATACAATAGATCTGGTACACATCATGGCATACTTTATAGAACCTATGGCTGAGGCATAGGGAATGACTTTTATTCTCTTTCTATCTTCTGCCATGGTCGGGCTTTGAGTCTTACTCAATTTCATACCTTGTAACACAGCCAAGAACTCTTTCTTTGACTGTTCCATTTTTTGAACTACTTCAAAATATTGTCAAGGTATGTACTCATTGAAAAAACTTATCAAGCGTCTTGATCTATCTCTATAGATTTTGATGCTTAATATGTAAGCAGCTTCACCGAGGTCTTTCTTTGAAAAACTTCTTTAAAAATACTTCTTTATGCTTTGCAGAATAATTCTACATTATTTCCGATCAACAATATGTCATTCACATATACTTATCAGAAATGCTGTAGTGCTCCCACTCACTTTCTTGTAAATACAGGCTTCACCGCAAGTCTGTATAAAACTATATGCTTTGATCATACTATCAAAGCATTTATTCCAACTCCGAGAGGCTTGCACCAATCCATAAATGGATCGTTGGAGCTTGCACACTTTGTTAGCTCCTTGTGGATTGACAAAACCTTCCGGCTGCATCATATACAACTCTTCTTCCAGAAATCCATTCAGGAATGCAGTTTTGACATCCATTTGCTGGATTTCATAAAATGCGGCAATTGCTAACATGATTCAGACAGACTTAAGCATAGATACGAGTGAGAAACTCTCATCATAGTCAACACCTTGAACTTGTCGAAAACCTTTTTGCGACAATTCTAGCTTTGTAGATAGTAACACTACTATCAGCGTCCGTCTTCCTCTTGAAGATCCATTTAATCTCAATGGCTCGCCGATCATTGGGCAAGTCAATCAAAGTCCATACTTTGTTCTCATACATGGATCTCATCTCAGATTTCATGGCCTCAAGCCATTTCGCGGAATCTAGGCTCGTCATTGCTTCCTCATAGTTCGCAAGTTCGTCATGGTCTAGTAACATGACTTCCAGAACAGGATTACCGTACCACTTTGGTGCGGATCTCACTCTGGTTTACCTACGAGATTCGGTATTAACTTGATCTGAAGTTACATGATCATCATCATTAGTCTTCCTCACTAATTGGTGTAGTAGTCACAGGAACAGATTTCTTGTGATGAACTACTTTTCAATAAGGGAGAAGGTACAATTACCTTATCAAGTTCTACTTTCCTCCCACTCACTTCTTTCAAGAGAAACTCCTTCTCTAGAAAGGATCCATTCTTAGCAACGAATGTCTTGCCTTCGGATCTGTGATAGAAGGTGTACCCAATAGTCTCCTTTGGGTATCCTATGAAGACATATTTCTCCGATTTGGGTTTGAGCTTATCAGGATGAAACTTTTTCATATAAGCATCACAATCCCAAACTTTAAGAAACGACAACTTTGGTTTCTTGCCAAACCACAGTTCAGATTGTGTCGTCTCAACGGACTTAGATGGTGCCCTTTTAAATGTGAATGCAGCTGTCTTTGATGCATAACCCCAAAACGATAGTGGTAGATCGGTAAGAGACATCATAGATCGCACCATATCTAATAAAGTACGGTTATGATGTTCGGACACACCATTATGTTGTGGTGTTCCAGGTGGCGTGAGTAGTGAAACTATTTCACATTGTTTTAACTGAAGGCCAGACTCGTAACTCAAATATTTTACCTCTGCGATCATATCGTAGAAACTTTTATTTTCTTGTTACGATGATTCTCCACTTCACTCTGAAATTCTTTGAACTTTTCAAATATTTCAGACTTGTGTTTTATTAAGTAGATATACCCATATCTGCTCAAATCATCTGTGAAGGTCAGAAAATAATGATACCCGCCACGAGCCTTAACACTCATCGGATCTCATACATCAGTATGTATTATTTCCAATAAGCCAGTTGCTCGCTCCATAGTTCCGGAGAACGGCGTTTTAGTCATCTTGCCCATGAGGCATGGTTCGCAAGCATCAACTGATTCATAATCAAGTGATTCCAAAAACCCATTAGCATGGAGTTTCTTCATGCGCTTTACACCAATATGACCTAAACGGCAGTGCCACAAATAAGTTGCACTATCATTATTAACTTTGCATCTTTTGGTTTCAATATTATGATTATGTGTATCACTACGATCGAGATCCAATGAACTATTTTCATTGGGTGTGTAACCATATAAGGTTTTATTCATGTAAACAGAACAACAATTTATTCTCTTACTTAAATGAATAACCGTATTACAATAAACATGATCAAATCATATTCATGCTCAACGCAAACACCAAATAACACTTATTCAGGTTCAACACTAATCCCGAAAGTATAGGGAGTGTGCCATGATGATCATATCAATCTTGGAACCACTTCCAACACACATCGTCACTTCACCCTTAACTAGTCTCTGTTTATTCTGCAACTCCCGTTTCGAGTTACTAATATTAGCAACTGAACTAGTATCAAATACTGAGGGGTTGCTATAAACACTAGTAAGGTACACATCAATAACATGTATATCAAATATACTTATGTTCACTTTGCCATCCTTCTTATCTGCCAATCACTTGGGGTAGTTCCGCTTCCAGTGACCAGTCCCTTTGCAGTAGAAACATTTAGTCTCAGGCTTAGGACCAGACTTGGGCTTCTTCACTTGAGCAGCAACTTGCTTGATGTTCTTCTTGAAGTTCCCCTTCTTCCCTCTACCCTTTTCTTGAAACTAGTGGTCTTGTCTACCATCAACACTTGATGTTTTTCTCGATTTCTACCTTCGTCAATTTCTGCATTACGAAGAGCTTGGGAATCGTTTCCGTTATCCCTTGCATATCATAGTTCATCACGAAGTTCTACTAACTTGGTGATGGTGACTAGAGAATTCTGTCAATCACTATCTTATCTGGAAGATTAACTCCCACTTGATTCAAGCGATTGTAGTACTCAGACAATCTGAGCACATGCTCACTAGTTGAGCGATTCTCCTCCATCTTTGAGCTATAGAACTTGTTGGAGACTTCATATCTCTCAACTTGGGTATTTGCTTGAAATATTAACTTCAACTCCTGAAACATCTCATATGCTCCATGACGTTCAAAACGTCTTTGAAGTCCCGATTCTAAGCCATTAAGCATGGTGCACTAAACTATCAAGTAGTCATCATATTGAGCTAGCCAAACGTTCATAACGTCTGCATCTGCTCCTGCAATAGGTCCGTCACCTAGCGGTGCATCAAGGACATAATTCTTTTGTGCAGCAATGAGGATAAACCTCAGATCACGGATCCAATCCGCATCATTGCTACTAACATCTTTCAACACAATTTTCTCTAGGAACATATCAAAATAAACACAGGGAAGCAACAACGCGAGCTATTGATCTACAACATAATTTGCAAAATACTACCAGGACTAAGTTGATGATAAATTTAAGTTCAATTAATCATATTACTTAAGAACTCCCACTTAGATAGACATCCCTCTAATCCTCTAAGTGATTACGTGATCCAAATCAACTAAACCATGTCCGATCATCACGTGAGATGGAGTAGTTTCATTGGTGAACATCACTATGTTGATCATATCTACTATATGATTCACGCTCGACCTTTCAGTCTCCGTGTTCCGAGGCCATATCTGTATATGCTTGGCTCGTCAAGTATAACCTGAGTATTCTGCGTGTGCAACTGTTTTGCACCCGTTGTATTTGAACGTAGAGCCTATCACACCCGATCATCACGTGGTGTCTCAGCACGAAGAACTTTTGCAACGGTGCATACTCAGGGAGAACACTTCTTGATAATTAGTGAGAGATCATCTTATAATGCTACTGTCAATCAAAGCAAGATAAGATGCATAAAAGATAAATGTCACATGCAATCAATATAAGTGATATGATATGGCCACCATCATCTTGTGCTTGTGATCTCCATCTTTGAAGCACCGTCATGATCACCATCGTCACCGGCTCGACACCTTGATCTCCATCGTAGCATCATTGTCATCTCGCCAATCTTATGCTTCCACGACTATCGCTACCGCTTAGTGATAAAGTAAAGCATTACAACGCGATTGCATTGCATACAATAAAGCGACAACTATATGGCTCCTGCCAGTTACCGATAACTCGGTTACAAAACATGATCATCTCATACAATAAAATTTAGCATCATGTCTTGACCATATCACATCACAACATGCCCTACAAAAACAAGTTAGACGTCCTCTACTTTGTTGTTGCAAGTTTTACGTGGCTGCTACGGGCTTAAGCAAGAACCAATCTTACCTACGCATCAAAACCACAACGATAGTTTGTCAAGTTGGTGCTGTTTTAACCTTCGCAAGGACCGGGCGTAGCCACACTCGGTTCAACTAAAGTTGGAGAAACTGTCACCCGCTAGCCACCTTTGTGCAAAGCACATCGGGAGAACCGGTCTCGCGTAAGCGTACGCGTAATGTCGGTCCGGGCCGCTTCATCCAACAATACCGCCGAACCAAAGTATGACATGCTGGTAAGCAGTATGACTTATATCGCCCACAACTCACTTGTGTTCTACTCGTGCATATAACATCAACACACAAAACCTAGGCTCGGATGCCACTGTTGGGGAACGTAGTAATTTCAAAAAAATTCCTACGCACACGCAAGATCATGGTGATGCATAGCAACGAGAGGGGAGAGTGTGATCTACGTACCCTTGTAGACCGACAGCGGAAGCGTTAGCACAACGCGGTTGATGTAGTCATACGTCTTCACGGCCCGACCGATCAAGCACCGAAACTACGCCACCTCTGAGTTCTAACACACATTCAGCTCGATGACGATCCCCGGACTCCGATCCAGCAAAGTGTCGGGGAAGAGTTCCATCAGCACGACGGCGTGGTGACGATTTTGATGTACTACCGTCGCAGGGCTTCGCCTAAGCACCGCTACAATATTATCGAGGACTATGGTGGAAGGGGGAACCGCACACGGTTAAGAATATGATCACGTGGATCAACTTGTGTCTAGAGGTGCCCCCCTGCCCCCGTATATAAAGGAGCAATGGAGGAGGAGGCCGGCCCTAGGAGGGGGCGCGCCAAGTGTGGAGTCCTACTAGGACTCCCTAGTCCTAGTAGGATTCCACCTCCCATATGGAATAGGAAAAGAGGAAGGGAAAAGGAGAAGGAAGGAAGGGGGCGCCCCCCTTCCCTAGTCCAATTCGGACAGAACCAAGGGGAGGGGTGCGGCCACCCTTGAGGCCCTTTTTCTTCTTTCCCGTATGGCCCAATAAGCCCCAATACGTATTCCCGTAACTCCCCGGTACTCCGAAAAATACCCGAATCACTCGGAACCTTTCCGATGTCTGAATATAGTCGTCCAATATATCGATCTTTACGTCTCGACCATTTCAAGACTCCTCGTCATGTCCCCGATCTCATCCGGGACTCCGAACTCCTTCGGTACATCAAAACTCATAAACTCATAATATAACTGTCATTGAAACCTTAAGCGTGCGGACCCTACGGGTTCGAGAACAATGTAGACCTGACCGAGACACATCTCCAGTCAATAACCAATAGCGGAACCTGGATGCTCATATTGGCTCCCACAAATTCTACGAAGATCTTTATCGGTCAGACTGCATAACAAGATACGTTGTTCCCTTTGTCATCGGTATGTTACTTGCCCAAGATTCGATCGTCGGTATCTTAATACCTAGTTCAATCTCTTTACCGGCAAGTCTCTTTACTCGTTCTGTAATACATCATCTCACAAATAACTCATTAGTTGCAATGCTTGCAAGGCTTATGTGATGTGCATTACCGAGAGGGCCCAGAGATACCTCTCCGAGAATCGGAGTGACAAATCCTAATCTCGAAATACGCCAACCCAACATGTACCTTTGGAGACACCTGTAGAGCTCCTTTATAATCACCCAGTTACGTTGTGACATTTGGTAGCACACAAAGTGTTCCTCTGGCAAACGGGAGTTGCATAATCTCATAGTCATAGGAACATGTATAAGTCATGAAGAAAGCAATAGCAACATACTAAATGATCGGGTGCTAAGCTAATGGAATGGGTCATGTCAATCACATCATTCTCCTAATGATGTGACCCCGTTAATCAAATAACAACTCTTTTGTTTATGGTTAGGAAACATAACCATCTTCGATTAACGAGCTAGTCAAGTAGAGGCATACTAGTGACACTCTGTTTGTCTATGTATTCACACATGTATTATGTTTCCGGTTAATAAAATTCTAGCATGAATAATAAACATTTATCATGATATAAGGAAATAAATAATAACTTTATTATTGCCTCTAGGGCATATTTCCTTCACATAGTTCTATATCCATGGCTCACGCTCATGTATTGCGTGAAAGTTGAATTTTTTTGGAGATTACTGAAGTATGAAATAATTGCTTGTCTTGTCATCGGGGTTGTGCATGATGAGAGCATTCTTGAGTGACGAAAATGGAGCATGACCAAACTATATGATTTTGTAGGGATGAACTTTCTTTTGCCATGTTATTTTGAGAAGACATGATTGCTTAGTTAGTATGCTTGAAGTATTATTATTTTTATGTCAATATTAAACTTTTGTCTTGAATCTTTCGGATCTGAACATTCATGCCACAATAAATAAAATTACATTGAGAATTATGCTAGGTAACATTCCACATCGAAAATTCTGTTTTTTATCATTTGCCCACTCGAGGACGAGCAGGAATTAAGTTGGGGGATGCTTGATACGTCTCCAACGTATCTATAATTTTTGATTGTTTCATGATATTATATTATCTGTTTTGGATGTTTAATGGGATTTATTATACATTTTTATATTATTTTTGGGACTAACCTACTAACCCAAGGCCCAGTGCAAATTGCTGTTTTTTTGCCTATTTCAGTGTTTAGCAGAAAAGGAATATCAAACGGAATCCAAACGGAATGAAACCTTAGGGAGAGTTATTTTTTGGAACAAACGTGAACCAGGGGACTTGGAGTAGACATCAAGAAATAAACGAGGTGGCCACGAGGCAGGGAGGCACGCCTGCCCCCTCTGGGCGCGCCCCTACCCTCGTGGGCCCCTCGCAACTCCACCGGCCTACTTCTTCCTCCTATATATATATCCATATACCCCGAAAACATCCAGGAGCACCACGAAACCCTATTTCCACCGCTGCAACCTTCTATACCCAAGAGATCCCATCTTGGGGGCATTTTCCGGAGCTCCGCTGGAGGGGGAATCGATCACGGAGGGCTTCTACATCAACAACATAGCCTCTCCGATGATGTGTGAGTAGTTTACCACAGACCTTCGGGTCCATAGTTATTAGCTAGATGGTTTCTTCTCTCTCTTTGGATCTCAATACAATGTTCTCCTCGATCTTCTTGGAGATCTATTCGATGTAACTCTTTTTGCGGTGTGTTTGTCGAGATCCGATGAATTGTGGGTTTATGATCAAGTTTATCTATGAAAAATATTTGATTTTTCTCTGAAATCTTTAGTGTATAATTGGTTATCTTTACAAGTCTATTCGAATTATCAGTTTGGTTTGGCCTACTAGATTGATCTTTCTTGCAATGGGAGAAGTGCTTAGCTTTGGGTTCAATCTTGCGGTGTCCTTTCCCAGTGATAGTAGGGGCAACAAGGCACATATTGTATTGTTGCCATCGAGGCTAAAAAGATGGGGTTTATATCATATTGCTTGATTTTATCTCTCTACATCATGTCATCTTGCCTAATGCGTTACTCTGTTCTTATGAACCTAATACTCTAGATGCATGCTGGATAGCGGTCGATGTGTGGAGCAATAGTAGTAGATGCAAGATCGTTTCGGTCTAATTGTCGCGGACGTGATGCCTATACACATGATCATGCCTAGATATTCTCATTATTATGCACTTTTCTATCAATTGCTCGACAGTAATTTGTTAACCCACCATAATGTGGGGGAACGTAGCAGAATTTTAAAATTTTCTACGCATCACCAAGATCAATCTATGGAGTCATCTAGCAACGAGGGAGAGGGGAGTGCATCTACATACCCTTGTAGATCGCGAGCGGAAGCGTTCAAGAGAACGGGGTTGATGGAGTCGTACTCGTCGTGATCCAAATCACCGATGACCGAGCGCCGAACGGAGGGCACCTCCGTATTCAACACACGTACGGTTGGGAAGACCTCTCCTCCTTCTTGATCCAGCAAGGGGGGAGGAGAGGTTGATGGAGATCCAGCAGCACGACGGCGTGGTGGTGGAAGCAGCGGTGATCTCGGCGGGGCTTCGCCAAGCTCCAACGAGAGGGAGAGGTGTTGCGAGGGGAGAGGGAGGCGCCAGGGACTTGGGTGCGGCTGCCCTCCCTCCCCCCACTATATATAGGGCCCCTAGGGGGGCGCCGGCCCTAGGAGATCCAATCTCCAAGGGGGACGGCGGCCAAGGGGGGACTTGCCCCCCAAGTCAGGTGGGGCGCCCCCACCCCTAGGGTTTCCAACCCTAGGCGTAGGGGGAGGCCCATGGGGGGCGCACCAGCCCACCAGGGGCTGGTTCCCCTCCCACTTCAGCCCATGGGGCCCTCCGGGACAGGTGGCCCCACCCGTTGGACCCCCGGGACCCTTCCGGTGGTCCCGGTACAATACCGATTACCCCCGAAACTTTCCCAATGGCCGAAACGGGACTTCCTATATATAAATCTTCACCTACGGACCATTCCGGAACTCCTCGTGACGTCCGGGATCTCATCCAGGACTCCGGACAACTTTCAGGTTACCGCATACTAATATCTCTACAACCCTAGCGTCACCGAACCTTAAGTGTGTAGACCCTACGGGTTCGGGAGACACGCAGACATGACCGAGACGACTCTCCGGTCAATAACCAACAGCGGGATCTAGATACCCATGTTGGCTCCCACATGTTCCACGATGATCTCATCGGATGAACCACGATGTCGAGGATTCAATCAATCCCCTTTACAATTCCCTTTGTCAATCGGTATGTTACTTGCCCGAGATTCGATCGTCGGTATCCCAATACCTCATTCAATCTCGTTACCGGCAGGTCACTTTACTCGTTCCGTAATGCATGATCCCGTGACCAAACACTTGGTCACATTGAGCTCATTATGATGATGCATTACCGAGTGGGCCCAGAGATACCTCTCCGTCACACGGAGTGACAAATCCCAGTCTCGATCCGTGTCAACCCAACAGATACTTTCGGGGATACCTGTAGTATACCTTTATAGTCACCCAGTTACGTTGTGACGTTTGGTACACCCAAAGCACTCCTACGGCATCCGGGAGTTACACAATCTCATGGTCTAAGGAAATGATACTTGACATTGGAAAAGCTCTAGCAAACGAACTACACGATCTTGTGCTATGCTTAGGATTGGGTCTTGTCCATCACATCATTCTCCTAATGATGTGATCCCATTATCAATGACATCCAATGTCCATAGTCAGGAAACCATGACTATCTATTGATCAACGAGCTAGTTAACTAGAGGCTCACTAGGGACATGTTGTGGCTATGTATTCACACATGTATTACGATTTTCGGATAACACAATTATAGCATGAACAATAGACAATTACCATGAACAAGGAAATATAATAATAACCATTTTATTATTGCCTCTAGGGCATATTTCCAACAGTCTCCCACTTGCACTAGAGTCAATAATCTAATTATATTGTGATGAATCGAACACCCATAGAGTTCTGGTGTTGATCATGTTTTGCTCGCGGAAGAGGTTTAGTCAACGGATCTGCGACATTCAGATCTGTATGTACTTTGCAAATATCTATGTCTCCATCTTGAACATTTTCACGAATGGAGTTGAAACGACGCTTGATGTGCCTGGTCTTCTTGTGAAACCTGGGCTCCTTGGCAAGGGCAATAGCTCCAATGTTGTCACAGAAGAGAGTGATCGGCCCTGACGCATTGGGTATGACTCCTAGGTCGGTGATGAACTCCTTCATCCAGATTGCTTCATGCGCTGCCTCCGAGGCTGCCATGTACTCCGCTTCACATGTAGATCCCGCCACGACACTTTGCTTGCAACTGCACCAACTTACTGCCCCACAATTCAAAATATACACGTATCTGGTTTGTGACTTAGAGTCATCCAGATCTGTGTCGAAGCTAGCATCGACGTAACCCTTTACGACGAGCTCCTCGTCACCTCCATATACGAGAAACATATCCTTAGTCCTTTTCAGGTACTTCAGGATGTTCTTGACCGCTATCCAGTGTTCCATGCCGGAATTACTTTGGTACCTTCCTACCAAACTCATGGCAAGGTTTACATCAGGTCTGGTACACAGCATGGCATACATGATAGACCCTATGGCTGAGGCATAGGGGACGACACTCATCTTTTCTCTATCTTCTGCCGTGGTCGGACATTGAGCTGAGCTCAATTTCACACCTTGCAACACAGGCAAGAACCCCTTCTTGGACTGATCCATATTGAACTTCTTCAATATCTTATCAAGGTATGTGCTTTGTGAAAGACCTATGAGGCGTCTCGATCTATCTCTATAGATCTTGATGCCTAATATGTAAGCAGCTTCTCCAAGGTCCTTCATTGAAAAACACTTATTCAAGTAGGCCTTAATACTGTCCAAAAGTTCTATATCATTTCCCATCAAAAGTATGTCATCCACATATAATATGAGAAATGCTACAGAGCTCCCACTCACTTTCTTGTAAACGCAGGCTTCTCCATAAGTCTGTATAAACCCAAACGCTTTGATCATTTCATCAAAGCGAATGGTCCAACTCCGAGATGCTTGCACCAGCCCATAGATGGAGCGCTGGAGCTTGCATACCTTGTTAGCATTCTTAGGATCGACAAAACCTTCCGGCTGCATCATATACAATTCTTCCTTAAGAAAGCCGTTAAGGAATGCCGTTTTGACGTCCATTTGCCATATCTCATAATCATAGTATGCGGCAATTGCTAACATGATTCGGACCAACTTCATCTTCGCTACGGGTGAGAAGGTCTCATCGTAGTCAACCCCTTGAACTTGTCGATAACCCTTAGCGACAAGTCGAGCCTTATAGATGGTAACATTACCATCCGCGTCCGTCTTCTTCTTAAAGATCCATTTATTCTCTATCGCTCGCCGATCATCGGGCAAGTCTGTCAAAGTCCATACTTTGTTTTCATACATGGATCCTATCTCGGATTACATGGCTTCAAGCCATTTGTTGGAATCTGGGCCCGCCATTGCTTCTTCATAGTTCGAAGATTCATCGTTGTCTAACAACATGATTTCCATGGCAGGGTTGCCATACCATTCTGGTGTGGAACGTGTCCTTGTGGACCTTCGAAGTCCAGTAGCAACTTGATCCGAAGTACCTTGATCATCATCATTAACTTCCTCTCTAGTCGGTGCAGGCACCACAGGAACATCTTCCTGAGCTGCGCTACTTTCCGGTTCAAGAGGCAGTACTTCATCGAGTTCTACTTTCCTCCCACTTACTTCTCTCGAGAGAAACTCTTTCTCCAGAAAGGACCCGTTCTTGGCAACAAAGATCTTGCCTTCGGATCTGAGGTAGAAGGTATACCCAATGGTTTCCTTAGGGTATCCTATGAAGACACATTTTTCCGACTTGGGTTCGAGCTTTTCAGGTTGAAGTTTCTTGACATAAGCATCGCATCCCCAAACTTTTAGAAACGATAGCTTAGCTTTCTTCCCAAACCATAATTCATACGGTGTCGTCTCAATGGATTTAGACGGTGCCCTATTTAAAGTGAATATAGCTGTCTCTAGAGCGTATCCCCACAATGATAGCGGTAAATCAGTGAGTGACATCATAGATCGCACCATATCCAATAGAGTGCGATTACGACGTTCGAACACACCGTTACGCTGAGGTGTTCCAGGCGGCATGAGTTGTGAAATGATTCCACATTTTCCTTAAGTGCGTACCAACTTCGTGACTTAAATATTCTCCCCCATGATCTGATCGTAAGAATTATATCTTTCGGTCACGTTGATTCTCTACCTCATTCTGAAATTCCTTGAACTTTTCAAAGGTCTCAGACTTGTGTTTCATCAAATAGACATACCCATATCTACTTAAGTCATCAATGAGAGTGAGAACATAACGATAGCCACCGCGAGCCTCAACGCTCATTGGACCGCACACATCAGTATGTATAATTTCCAATAAGTTGGTTGCTCGCTCCATTGTTCCGGAGAACGGAGCCTTGGTCATTTTACCCATGAGGCATGGTTCGCACGTGTCAAATGATTCGAAATCAAGAGACTCCAAAAGTCCATCTGTATGGAGCTTCTTCATGCGTTTGACACCAATGTGACCAAGGCGGCAGTGCCACAGATATGTGGGACTATCATTATCAATCTTACATATTTTGGTATTCACACTATGAATATGTGTAACATCACGTTCGAGATTCATTAAGAATAAACCATTGACCAGCGGGGCATGACCATAAAACATATCTCTCATATAAATAGAACAACCATTATTCTCGGATTTAAATGAGTAGCCATCTCGTATTAAATGAGATCCAGATACAATGTTCATGCTCAAAGCTGGCACTAAATAACAATTATTGAGGTTTAAAACTAATCCTGTAGGTAAATGTAGAGGTAGCGTGCCGACGGCGATCACATCGACCTTGGAACCATTCCCGACGCGCATCGTCACCTCGTCCTTCGCCAGTCTCCGCTTATTCCGCAGCTCCTGTTTTGAGTTACAAATATGAGCAACCACACCGGTATCAAATACCCAGGAGCTACTACGAGTACTGGTAAGGTACACATCAATTACATGTATATCACATATACTTTTAGTGTTGCCGGACTTCTTGTCCGCTAAGTATTTGGGGCAATTCCGCTTCCAGTGTCCCTTTCCCTTGCAATAAAAGCACTCAGTCTCAGATTTGGGTCCATTCTTTGGCTTCTTCCCGGCAAATGATTTACCGGGCACGACAACTCCCTTGCCGTCCTTCTTGAAGTTCTTCTTACCCTTGCCTTTCTTGAAACTAGTGGTTTTATTGACCATCAACACTTGATGTTCCTTTTTGATTTCCACCTCCGCTGGTTTCAGCAATGAAAATACTTCAGGAATAGTTTTCACCATCCCCTGCATATTGTAGTTCATCACAAAGCTCTTGTAGCTAGGTGGGAGCGACTGAAGGATTCTGTCAATGACCGCCTCGTCCGGGAGGTTAATGTCCAGCTGGGACAAGCGGTTGTGCAACCCAGACATTTTGAGTATGTGCTCACTGATAGAACTATTTTCCTCCATCTTACAACTATAGAACTTGTTGGAGACTTCATATCTCTCGACCCGGGCATGAGCTTGGAAAACCATTTTCAGCTCTTCGAACATCTCATATGCTCCGTGTTGCTCAAAACGTTTTTGAAGCCCCGGTTCTAAGCTGTAAAGTATGCCGCACTGAATGAGGGAGTAATCATCAGCACGCGACTGCCAAGCGTTCATAACGTCTTGGTTCTCTGGGATGGGTGCTTCACCTAGCGGTGCTTCTAGGACATATGCTTTCTTGGCAGCTATGAGGATGATCCTCAGGTTCCGGACCCAATCCGTATAGTTGCTGCCATAAGCTTTCAGCTTGGTTTTCTCTAGGAACGCGTTGAAGTTGAGGTTGACATGAGCGTTGGCCATTTGATCTACAAGACATTTTGCAAAGGTTTTTAGACTAAGTTCATGATAATTAAGTTCATCTAATCAAATTATTTAATGAACTCCCACTCAGACAGACATCCCTCTAGTCATCTAAGTGATACATGATCCGAGTCAACTAGGCCGTGTCCGATCATCACGTGAGACGGACTAGTCATCATCGGTGAACATCTTCATGTTGATCGTATCTTCTATACGACTCATGTTCGACCTTTCGGTCTTCCGTGTTCCGAGGCCATGTCTGTACATGCTAGGCTCGTCAAGTCAACCTAAGTGTATTGCGTGTGTAAATCTGGCTTACACCCGTTGTATTCGAACGTTAGAATCTATCACACCCGATCATTACGTGGTGCTTCGAAACAACGAACCTTCGCAACGGTGCATAGTTAGGGGGAACACTTTCTTGAAATTATTGTGAGGGATCATCTTATTTAAGCTACCGTCGTTCTAAGCAAATAAGATGTAAAACATGATAAACATCACATGCAATCAAATAGTGACATGATATGGCCAATATCATTTTGCTCCTTTTGATCTCCATCTTCGGGGCGCCATGATCATCGTCGTCACCGGCATGACTGTTGGAAATATGCCCTAGAGGCAATAATAAATAGTTATTATTATATTTCCTTGTTCATGATAATCGTTTATTATCCATGCTAGAATTGTATTGATAGGAAACTCAGATACATGTGTGGATACATAGACAACACCATGTCCCTAGTAAGCCTCTAGTTGACTAGCTCATTGATCAATAGATGGTTACGGTTTCCTGACCATGGATATTGGATGTCGTTGATAACGGGATCACATCATTAGGAGAATGATGTGATGGACAAGACCCAATCCTAAGCATAGCACTAGATCGTGTAGTTCGTATGCTAAAGCTTTTCTAATGTCAAGTATCATTTCCTTAGACCATGAGATTGTGCAACTCCCGGATATCGTAGGAATGCTTTGGGTGAGCCAAACGTCACAACGTAACTGGGTGGCTATAAAGGTACACTACAGGTATCTCCGAAAGTGTCTGTTGGGTTGGCACGAATCGAGACTGGGATTTGTCACTCCGTGTGACGGAGAGGTATCTCTGGGCCCACTCGGTAGGACATCATCATAATGTGCACAATGTGATCAAGGAGTTGATCACGGGATGATGTGTTACGAAACGAGTAAAGAGACTTGCTGGTAACGAGATTGAACAAGGTATCGGGATACCGACGATCGAATCTCGGGCAAGTATCGTACCGCTAGACAAAGGGAATTGTATACGGGATTGATTAAGTCCTTGACATCGTGGTTCATCCGATGAGATCATCGTGGAACATGTGGGAGCCAACATGGGTATCCAGATCCCGCTGTTGGTTATTGACCGGAGAGTCATCTCGGTCATGTCTGCATGTCTCCCGAACCCGTAGGGTCTACACACTTAAGGTTCGATGACGCTAGGGTTATAAAGGAAGTTTGTATGTGGTTACCGAATGTTGTTCGGAGTCCCGGATGAGATCCCGGACGTCACGAGGAGTTTCGGAATGGTCCAGAGGTAAAGATTTATATATGGGAAGTCCTGTTTTGGTCACCGGACAAGTTTCGGGGTCACCGGTATTGTACCGGGACCACCGGAAGGGTCCCGGGGGTCCACCGGGTGGGGCCACCTGCCCCGGGGGGCCACATGGGCTGTAGGGGTGTGCGCCTTGGCCTATATGGGCCAAGGGCACCAGCCCCAAGAGGACCATGCGCCAAGAGATAAGGAAAGGAAGAGTCCTAAAGGGGGAAGGCACCTCCTAGGTGCCTTGGGGAGGAGGGACTCCTCCCTGGCCGCACCCTTCCTTGGAGGAAGGGCCAAGGCTGCGCCCCCCCTCTCTCCCTTGCCCCTATATATATGTGGGGGGTGGGACGGCAGCCATACCAATGTTCTAGTGCAGCCCTCCCCTTCTCCCAAGTACTTCTCCTCTCCCGTGGTGCTTGGCGAAGCCCTGCAGGATTGCCACGCTCCTCCACCACCACCACGCCGTTGTGCTGCTGCTGGATGGAGTCTTCCTCAACCTCTCCCTCTCTCCTTGCTGGATCAAGGCGTGGGAGACATCGTCGGGTTGTACGTGTGTTGAACGCGGAGGTGCCATCCGTTCGGCACTACAATCACCGGTGATTTGGATCACGACGAGTACGACTCCATCAACCCCGTTCTCTTGAACGCTTCCGCTTAGCGATCTACAAGGGTATGTAGATGCACTCTCCTTCCCCTCGTTGCTGGTCTCTCCATAGATAGATCTTGGTGACACGTAGGAAAATTTTGAATTTCTGCTACGTTACCCAACAGTGGCATCATGAGCTAGGTCTATGCGTAGTTTCTATGCACGAGTAGAACACAAAGTAGTTGTGGGCGTTGATTTTGTTCAATATGCTTACCGTTGCTAGTCCAATCTTGATTCAGCGGCATTGTGGGATGAAGCGGCCCGGACCAACCTTACACGTACGCTTACGTGAGACTGGTTCCACCGACTGACATGCACTAGTTGCATAAGGTGGCTAGCGGGTGCCTGTCTCTCCCACTTTAGTCGGATTGGATTCGATGAACAGGGTCCTTATGAAGGGTAAATAGCAATTGGCATATCACGTTGTGGTTTTGCGTAGGTAAGAAACGTTCTTGCTAGAAACCCATAGCAGCCACGTAAAACATGCAAACAACAATTAGAGGACGTCTAACTTGTTTTTGCAGGGTATGCTATGTGATGTGATATGGCCAAGAAGAATGTGATGAATGATATGTGATGTATGAGATTGATCATGTTCTTGTAATAGGAATCACGACTTGCATGTCGATGAGTATGACAACCGGCAGGAGCCATAGGAGTTGTCTTAATTTATTTATGACCTGCGTGTCAACATAAACGTCATGTAATTACTTTACTTTATTGCTAACCGTTAGCTGTAGAAGTAGAAGTAATAGTTGGCGAGACAACTTCATGAAGACACGATGATGGAGATCATGATGATGGAGATCATGGTGTCATGCCGATGACAAGATGATCATGGAGCCCCAAGATGGAGATCAAAGGAGCTATATGATATTGGCCATATCATGTCACTATTTGATTGCATGTGATGTTTATCATGTTTATGCATCTTGTTTACTTAGAACGACGGTAGTAAATAAGATGATCCCTCATAATAATTTCAAGAAAGTGTTCCCCCTAACTGTGCACTGTTGCGACAGTTCGTTGTTTCGAAGCACCACGTGATGATCGGGTATTAGATTCTAACGTTCACATACAACGGGTGTAAGACAGATTTACATACGCGAAACACTTAGGTTGACTTGACGAGCCTAGCATGTGTACAGACATGGCCTCGGAACACAGAAGACCGAAAGGTCGAGCATGAGTCGTATGGTAGATACGATCAACATGAAAATGTTCACCGATGTTGACTAGTCCGTCTCACGTGATGATCGGACACGGCCTAGTTGACTCGGATCATGTAATCACTTAGATGACTAGAGGGATGTCTATCTGAGTGGGAGTTCATAAGATGAACTTAATTATCCTGAACATAGTCAAAAGATCTTTGCAAATTATGTCGTAGCTCGCGCTTCAGTTCTACTGTTTAGATATGTTCCTAGAGAAAATTTAGTTGAAAGTTGATAGTAGCAATTATGCGGACTAGGTCCGTAAACTAAGGATTGTCCTCATTGCTTCATAGAAGGCTTATGTCCTTAATGCACCGCTCAGTGTACTGAACCTCGAACGTTGTCTGTGGATGTTGCGAACATCTGACATACACATTTTGATAACTACGTGATAGTTCAGTTAAACGGCTTAGAGTTGAGGCACCGAAGACGTTTTGAAACGTCGCGAAACATATGAGATGTTTCGAGGGCTGAAATTGGGATTTCAGGCTCGTGCCCACGTCAAGAGGTATAAGACCTCCGACGATTTTCTTAGCCTACAAACTAAGGAGAAAAGCTCAATTGTTGACCTTGTGCTCAGATTGTCTGAGTACAACAATCATTTGAATCGAGTGGGAGTTGATCTTCCAGATGAGATAGTGATGTTTCTCCGAAGTCATTACCACCAAGCTGCTAGAGCTTCGTGATGAACTATAATATATCAGGGACATATATGATGATCCTTGAGATATTCGCGATGTTTGACACCACAAAAGTAGAAATCAAGAAGGAGCATCAATTGTTGATGGTTGGTGAAACCACTAGTTTCAAGAAGGGCAAGGGCACGAAGGGATACTTCATGAAACGGCAATTCAGCTGCTGCTCTAGTGAAGAAACCCAAGGTTGAACCCAAACCCGAGACTAAGTGCTTCTGTAATAAGGGGAACAGCCACTGGAGCAGAATTACCCTAGATACTTGGTAGATGAGAAGGCTGTCGATAGAAGTATATTGGATATACATTATGTTAATGTGTACTTTACTAGTACTCCTAGTAGCACCAGGGTATTAGATACCGGTTTGGTTGCTAAGTGTTAGTAACTCGAAATAAAAGCTACGGAATAAATGGAGACTAGCTAAAGGTGAGATGACGATATGTGTTGGAAGTATTTCCAAGGTTGATCAAATATCGTATGCTCCCTCTACCATCGAGATTGGTATTAAAACCTAAATAATTGTTATTTGGTGTTTGCGTTGAGCATAGACATGACTGGATTATGTCTATCACGATACGATTATTCATTTAAGGAGAATAATGGTTACTCTGTTTATTTGAATAATACCTTCAATGGTCTTGCACCTAAAATGAATGGTTCATTGAATCTCGATCATAGTGATACACATGTTCATGCCAAAAGATATAAGATAGTAATGATAGTACCACCTACTTGTGGCACTGCCACGTAAGTCATATCGGTATAAAACGCATGAAGAAACTCTATACAGATGGACCGTTTGGACTCACTTGATTTTTGAATCACTTGAGACATGCAAATCATACCACATGGGCAAGATGACTGAAAGCCTCGGTTTCAGTAAAATGGAACTAGAAAGCAACTTGTTGGAAGTAATACATTTTGATGTGTGCAGTCCAATGAGTGCTGAGGCGTGTAGTGGATATCGTTATGTTCTTACTTCACAGATGATTTGAGTAGATGTTGAGTATATTTACTTGATAAATCACGAGTCTGAATTATTGAAAGGTTCAAGTAATTTCAGGGTGAAGTTGAAAGATCGTCGTGACAAGAGGATAAAAGATCTATGATATGATCATAGAGATGAATATCTGAATTACGAGTTTGGCACAGAATTAAGACATGGTGGAAATTGTTTCACAACTAATACAGCCTGGAACACCATAGTGTGATGGTGTGTCCGAACATCATAACTGCACCCTATTGGATATGATGCATACCATGATGTCTCTTATCGAATTACCACGATAGTTTATGGGTTAGGCATTAGAGACAACCACATTCACTTTAAATAGGGCACTACGTAATTCCGATGAGATGGCACCGTATGAACTATGGTTTAGAGAAACCTAAGTTGTCATTTCTTAAAAGTTTGGGGCTGCGACGCTTATGTGAAAAGGTTTTAGGCTGATAAGCTAGAACCCAAAGCGGATAAATGCATCTTCATAGGACACCCAAAACAGTTGGGTATACCTCCTGTCTCAGATCCGAAAGCAATAAGGGATTGTTTCTGGAATCGGGTCCTTTTTCGAGGAAAAGTTTCTCTCGAAAGAATTGAGTGGGAGGATGGTGGAGACTTGATGAGGTTATTGAACCGTCTCTTCAACTAGTGTGTGGCAGGGCACAGGAGTTGTTCCTGTGGCACCTACACCAATTGAAGTGGAAGTTTATGATCGTGATCATGAAACTTCAGATCAAGTCACTACCAAACCTCGTGGGATGACAAGGATGCGTACTACTTCAGAGTGGTACGTAATCCTGTCTTGGAAGTCATGTTGCTAGACAACAATGAACCTACAAGCTATGGAGAAGCGATGGTGGGCCCGGATTCCGATAAATGGCTCGAGGCCATAAAATCCGAGAGAGGATCCATGTATGAAAACAAAGTGTAGACTTTGGCAGAACAGCTCGATGGTCGTAAGGCTGTTGAGTGCAGATGGATTATATTAGCGATTACTGCATTATTTATGAAATCTTGCAGATAGGATGTCAAAACATTGTTTCCTCGACGATTTTTTGAGGAAAGGTTGTATGTGATACAACCGGAAGGTTTTGTTAATCCTGAAAGATGCTAATAAGTATGCAAAGCTCCAGCAATCCTTCTAAGGACTGGAGTAAGCATCTCGGAGTTGGAATGTATGCTTTGATAAGATGATCAAAGATTTTGGGTGTATACAAAGTTTATGAGAAACTTGTATTTCCAAAGAAGTGAGTGGGAGCACTATAGAATTTCTGATGAGTATATGTTGTTGACATATTGTTGATCAGAAATGACGTAGAATTTCTGGAAAGCATATAGGGTTATTTGGAAAGTGTTTTTCAATGGAAAACCTGGATTAAGCTACTTGAACATTGAGCATCAAGATCTATAAGGATAGATCACGCTTAATGGTACTTTCAAATGAGCACACACCTTGACATGATCTTGAAGGTATTCAAGATGGATCAGCCAAAGAAGGAGTTCTTGCCTGAGTTGTAAGGTATGAAGTTAAGACTTAAAGCTCGACCACGGCAGAAGAAAGAGGAAGGACGAAGGTCGTCCCCTATGCTTTTGTCATAGGCTCTATACGGTATGCCATGCTATGTACCGCACCTGAAATGTGCCTTGCCATGAGTCAGTCAAGGGGTACAAGAGTGATCCAAGAATTGATCACAAGACAGCGGTCAAAGTTATCCTTAGTAACTAGTGGACTAAGGAATTTTCTCGATTATGGAGGTGGTAAAAGAGTTCGTCGTAAAGGGTTACGCCGATGCAAACTTTGACACTAATCCAGATTATTCTGAGTAGTAGACTGGATTCGTATAGTAGAACAGTTATTTGGAATAGTTCCAAATATAGCGTAGTAGCTGCATCTACAAGATGACATAGAGATTTGCGAAGTACATACAGATCTGAATGTTGCAGACCAGTTGACTAAAACCTCTCTCACAAGCAAAACATGATCAAACCCAGAACTCATTGAGTCTTAATCACATGATGATGTGAACTAGTTTAGTGACACTAGTAAACTCTTTGGATGTTGGTCACATGGCGATGTGACCTGTGAGTGTTAATCACATGACGATGTGAACTAGATTATTGACTCTAGTGCAAGTGGGAGACTGTTGGAAATATGCCCTAGAGGCAATAATAAATAGTTATTATTATATTTCCTTGTTCATGATAATCGTTTATTATCCATGCTATAATTGTATTGATAGGAAACTCAGATACATGTGTGGATACATAGACAACACCATGTCCCTAGTAAGCCTCTAGTTGACTAGCTCGTTGATCAATAGATGGTTACGGTTTCCTGACCATGGATATTGGATGTCGTTGATAACGGGATCACATCATTAGGAGAATGATGTGATGGACAAGACCCAATCCTAAGCATAACACTAGATCGTGTAGTTCGTATGCTAAAGCTTTTCTAATGTCAAGTATCATTTCCTTAGACCATGAGATTGTGCAACTCCTGGATACCGTAGGAATGCTTTGGGTGTGCCAAATGTCACAACGTAACTGGGTGGCTATAAAGGTACACTACCGGTATCTCCGAAAGTGTCTGTTGGGTTGGCACGAATCGAGACTGGGATTTGTCACTCCGTGTGACGGAGAGGTATCTCTGGGCCCACTCGGTAGGACATCATCATAATGTGCACAATGTGATCAAGGAGTTGATCACGGGATGATGTGTTACGAAACGAGTAAAGAGACTTGCTGGTAACGAGATTGAACAAGGTATCGGGATACCGACGATCGAATCTCGGGCAAGTATCGTACCGCTAGACAAAGGGAATTGTATACGGGATTGATTAAGTCCTTGACATCGTGGTTCATCCGATGAGATCATCGTGGAACATGTGGGAGCCAACATGGGTATCCAGATCCCGCTGTTGGTTATTGACCGGAGAGTCATCTCGGTCATGTCTGCATGTCTCCCGAACCCGTAGGGTCTACACACTTAAGGTTCGATGACGCTAGGGTTATAAAGGAAGTTTGTATGTGGTTACCGAATGTTGTTCGGAGTCCCGAATGAGATCCCGGACGTCACGAGGAGTTCCGAAATGGTCCAGAGGTAAAGATTTATATATGGGAAGTCCTGTTTTGGTCACCGGACAAGTTTCGGGGTCACCGGTATTGTACCGGGACCACCGGAAGGGTCCCGGGGGTCCACCGGGTGGGGCCACCTGCCCCGGGGGGCCACATGGGCTGTAGGGGTGTGCTCGTTGGCCTATATGGGCCAAGGGCACCAGCCCCAAGAGGCCCATGCGCCAAGAGATAAGGAAAGGAAGAGTCCTAAAGGGGGAAGGCACCTCCTAGGTGCCTTGGGGAGGAGGGACTCCTCCCTGGCCGCACCCTTCCTTGGAGGAAGGGCCAAGGCTGCGCCCCCTCTCTCCCTTGCTCCTATATATATGTGGGGGGTGGGAGGGCAGCCATACCAATGTTCTGGTGCAGCCCTCCCCTTCTCCCAAGTACTTCTCCTCTCCCATGATGCTTGGCGAAGCCCTGCAGGATTGCCACGCTCCTCCACCACCACCATGCCGTTGTGCTGCTGCTGGATGGAGTCTTCCTCAACCTCTCCCTCTCTCCTTGCTGGATCAAGGCGTGGGAGACATCGTCGTGCTGTACGTGTGTTGAACGCGGAGGTGCCGTCCATTCGGCACTAGGATCTCCGGTGATTTGGATCACGACGAGTACGACTCCATCAACCCCGTTCTCTTGAACGCTTCCGCTTAGCGATCTACAAGGGTATGTAGATGCACTCTCCTTCCCCTCGTTGCTGGTCTCTCCATAGATAGATCTTGGTGACACGTAGGAAAATTTTGAATTTCTGCTACGTTACCCAACAATGACACCATGATCTCCATCATCGTGTCTTCATGAAGTTGTCTCGCCAACTATTACTTCTATACTATGGCTAACGGTTAGCGATAAAGTAAAGTAATTACATGACGTATAAGTTGACACGCAGGTCATTAATAAATTAAGACAACTCCTATGGCTCCTTCCGGTTGTCAAACTCATCGACATGTAAGTCATGATTCCTATTACAAGAACATGATCAATCTCATACATCATATATCATTCATCACATCCTTTTGGCCATATCACATCAGACGACATATGCTGCAAAAACAAGTTAGACGTCCTCTAATTGTTGTTGCAAGTTTTTACGTGGCTGCTATAGGTTTCTAGCAAGAACATTTCTTACCTACGCCAAAACCACAACGTGATATGCCAATTTCTATTTACCCTTCATAAGGACCCTTTTCATCGAATCCGATCCGACTAAAGTGGGAGAGACAGACACCCGCTAGCCACCTTATGCAACTAGTGCATGTCAGTCGGTGGAACCAGTCTCACGTAAGCGTACGTGTAAGGTCGGTCCGGGCCGCTTCATCCCACGATGCCGCCGAATCAAGATAAGACTAGTAACGGCAAGTAAATTGATAAAATCGACGCCCACAACAACTTGTGTTCTACTTGTGCATAGAAATTACGCATAGACCTAGCTCATGATGCCACTGTTGGGGAACATAGCAGAATTTTAAAATTTTCTACGCATCACCAAGATCAATCTATGGAGTCATCTAGCAACGAGGGAGAGGGGAGTGCATCTACATACCCTTGTAGATCGCACGCGGAAGTGTTCAAGAGAACGGGGTTGATGGAGTCGTACTCGTCGTGATCCAAATCACCGATGACCGAGCGCCGAACGGACGGCACCTCCGCGTTCAACACACATACGGTTGGGAAGACATCTCCTCCTTCTTGATCCAACAAGGGGGAAGGAGAGGTTGATGGAGATCCAGCAGCACGACGGCGTGATGGTGAAAGCAGCGGTGATCTCGGCAGGGCTTCGCCAAGCTCCAACGAGAGGGACAGGTGTTACGAGGGGAGAGGGAGGCGCCAGGGACTTGGGTGCGGCTGCCCTCCCTCCCCCACTATATATAGGGCCCCTAGGGGGGCGCCGGCCCTAGGAAATCCAATCTCCAAGGGGGGCGGCGGCCAAGGGGGGACTTGCCCCCCAAGTCAGGTGGGGCGCCCCCACCCCTAGGGTTTCCAACCCTAGGCGCAGGGGGAGGCCCATGGGGGCGCACCAGCCCACCAGGGGCTGGTTCCCCTCCCACTTCATCTGATGTGGCCCTCCGGGACAGGTGGCCCCACCCGGTGGACCCCCGGGACCCTTCCGATGGTCCCGGTACAATACCGATTACCCCCGAAACTTTCCCGATGGCCGAAACTGGACTTCCTATATATAAATCTTCACCTCTGGACCATTCCGGAACTCCTCGTGATGTCCGGGATCTCATCCGGGACTCCGAACAACTTTCGGGTTACCGCATACTAATATCTCTACAACCCTAGCGTCACCGAACCTTAAGTGTGTAAACCCTACGGGTTCGGGAGACACACAGACATGACCGAGACGACTCTCCGGTCAATAACCAACAGCGGGATCTGGATACCCATGTTGGCTCCCACATGTTCCACGATGATCTCATCGGATGAACCATGATATCGAGGATTCAATCAATCCCGTATACAATTCCCTTTGTCAATCGGTATGTTACTTGCCCGAGATTCGATCGTCGGTATCCCAATACCTCGTTCAATCTCATTACCGGCAAGTCACTTTACTCGTACCGTAATGCATGATCCCGTGACCAAACACTTGGTCACATTGAGCTCATTATGATGATGCATTACCGAGTGGGCCCAGAGATACCTATCCGTCACACGGAGTGACAAATCCCAGTCTCGATCCGTGTCAACCCAACAGATACTTTCGGGGATGCCTGTAGTATACCTTTATAGTCACCCAGTTACGTTGTGACGTTTGGTACACCCAAAGCACTCCTACGGCATCCGGGAGTTACACGATCTCATGGTCTAAGGAAATGATACTTGACATTGGAAAAGCTCTAGCAAACGAACTACACGATCTTGTGCTATGCTTAGGATTGGGTCTTGTCCATCACATCATTCTTCTAATAATGTGATCCCTTTATCAATGACATCCAATGTCCATAGTCAGGAAACCATGACTATCTATTGATCAACGAGCTAGTTAACTAGAGGCTCAGTAGGGACATGTTGTGGTCTATGTATTCACACATGTATTATGATTTCCGGATAACACAATTATAGCATGAACAATAGACAATTACCATGAACAAGGAAATATAATAATAACCATTTTATTATTGCCTCTAGGTCATATTTCCAACACGTAATACTTATGCTATCTTGAGAGAAGCCACTAGTGAAACCTATGGCCCCCGGGTCTATCTTTTATCATATAAATTTCCAATCTATTTTATTTTGTAATATTTACTTTCAATCTATATTATAAAAATACCAAAAATATTTATCTTATTATTATTATCTCTATCAGATCTCACTCTCGTAAGTGACTGTGAAGGGATTGACAACCCCTTTATCGCGTTGGTTGCGAGGTTCTTATTTGTTTGTGTAGGTACGAGGGACTTGCGTGTAATCTGCTACTGGATTGATACCTTGGTTCTCAAAAACTAAGGGAAATACTTACGCTACTTTGCTGCATCACCCTTTCCTTTTTAAGGAAAAACCAACACAATGCTCAAGAGGTAGCAGGGGTAACTAAGAAAGAAATACAAAAAACAAAGACACGGGGGAGGGTTGGGTGCATAGTTTTTTTTTTAGGATTCAACCCAGTAGCATATTGACTGGCCCAAAAACAGCCCAAATCAGGTCACATTGTGTAGGTGCAGAGTGTGGCGGTGGTGTGCTTCTTTTCTCGGTGTTATTATTACTAAACAGTAAGACTTGGCTACCTATGTGATTTGGACCTCTCAACCGTCAGATCATGTGTACGAATGCACTGGATTCGCTTTGGTTGTCCAGGTCGTCACGCACAAACGAACCACCGTTCGCGGGCTGCTACTCCGCAAAATGAGCCACAACTTTCATCTGTAACCCGGCCTTAATAGACAGACGGCCCAGGTCGACTCCAACGTGCACAAAGCATATCCATATCCCGAGCAGGCCTGGTCGAACAGTTTTCCTCGCGCCGGGCTAACCCTATTTCCCGAGATGCTCCTCTAGGAAAAAAATGATCCTCCGTTCGTATAGATCTGTATAAACCAACTTCTTCATGGGAATCGAGAATGTGAATGCGTGGATGATTATAAAAATAAAAACAAAACAAGGTAACGGAATGCATTATGTTATTTTGTGAGATTATGTATCAAACACTAAAGGTACATGTCCAGTTTATAGGGTGGAAGATGTATCCAAATGCGTACTTGTTTGAACTATACCAATGTTCTAATATCCTTCTTCCTTGTGTAATATAATAAGGTCAATGCACTAGTAAGATTTTGTTGTTCTGTAATGACTCATGAACCAAATTTGAATTTTTTATATACATCTCGAAAATAGCAAAATACAAACCTTGAAGTTTGATTTGTAAGAAAATACCACACCATCACATCAACACATCATAATTCAAATTCTACCAGGCATCTCAATCACTTTTGAAATTTATTATGTCTTTATTTTCCATATATTTATTTTCAAATTCATTATTTTTGGAGATAGACAGGCGCAGCAACACGCGCTATCATGTTCTAGTTACTACAAATAAAGTACACCAATCTTTGCAAACATGTTATGGACTATGATTACATGAGTACAAGCCAATGAGCCAAGTATGCAGTTAAGCACGCAAGGAGGCAGTTCTTAGGGAGTATAATATTGTTGTGTTACTCTCTTGTGCATATCTATACGAGTATACTATATGGTCTCTAGATGACTAGTCCATGGAGTAGGATATCTGCTTGAAGGTCTGGACGTGTTCGTCATCGAGCGCCATGAAGAGGTCGACACCGCCCTTGGGGTCGCAGGACGGCACGAAGATCATTATTCCTTCGATGGGCAGATCCGGCGGTAGGAACGCGCAGGGCGGCCCGCAGCCAAAGTCGAGGTCGTGGAAGCGGAACCCGAGCCAGCTGTCAACCTCCAGGTCAGGGCAAAACATTGTGCCCGGCGTCGCTGCCGTCGACGCCAGCTCCTCGCCGCCGTCTTCAATCACGCCGCGCTCCGCCTCCCCGAAGTCGATAAACGACTGGATGTACTCGTCGTCGACGAGCGCGACGGCGTCCCGGATGGCGCCGACCACCGCTGGGTAGCTGCTGGACAGGAGGTCCCGGACCTGCATCCTCGGGAACGCCCAGAGCACCATGTTCCCGAAGAAGTCCATGGGCACGGGAGGCTTTGCGCGGCCGCGGCAGTTGACGGCGACCCTCACCTGCGTGAAATCGTCCGGCGCCAGATCCCGCGCCGCCGTGGTCTTCTTCCACGCGTGCGCAAGGAGGCACTGGAACGTGCTGCAGCGCGTGCCCACACGGGCCTTGAGGTCGGCGACGAACTCGTCCGGGAAGTGCACGGCCAGGTTCTTGATCCTGTCCATGGGGAGGACACCATAGGAGTGGCTCCGGCTGAGCTCGCCCTTGAACTCGATATTCCGGTGATCATGCGCCGGCGTCGGTGGCCTTCGGGGGACAACGGTGGCCGAGCGATCGACGAACGGTGACATGAGGACTGCCGAGTCGGTGCGGACGGCGCTGGCCCACGCGGTGTAGAAGACGCTCATGGACTGACCGTCGGCAACCTGGTGATGGCAGGCGGTGCCGATCACCAGACCGCCGCACGCGTACCTCGTCAGCTGCGCCTGGAAGATGGGCTCATTCGCACGTTCCTGCAACCCAAGATATTGTCAAAATCATCAGCATCTTTTCAACCCTACAGTACTGATATCTAATGTGCTTTATGTTACGTGTAGAAACTCGTATTTGGACGTGTAAAAAGACTCTGCATCTCATCACCTTTTCGGCCTTCGGGTAGAGCTCGTTGATGTGCGCGGACACGTCGTGCGCCAGCGCGTCGGCAAGGTCCGCCTCCACGGTGGCCTCGAGGACAAGCACCCCGGCGTCGTTGAGGTGGAAGCACTTCCGGCTGTGGTCGTCGGCAGCGAACCTCCCGGCAAGGTGCGGGAACCTGGCGACGGCGGCGACGAGGCCGGCCTTGAGCGCCTCGTTGGTCGGCGCCGGCGCGTTCCACGCGAAGACGGCCGGGATGTACCCGTCCGTGGAGGCGCGGTCGAAGACGGTGAGAGGCACCTTCTTGCCGCCGCCGCGGGCCGACTCCCGTGAGGGCTCGAGCACCGTGCTCTGCGTGATCTCCACCGTCACTGCCATTGCTGGAGCAGCCAAGGTTGCAAGCTAACTAATGATCGTATGTGTTTGTGTTGTGTGGCTCGTTGTGTTGTGTGGGTCGTTGGGTTAGCGTAGGTTACTGCGTGCATGTATATATAGGCGGTGGGATTTTTTTGGCGCCAGCCGGCCAGGCCGAATACCCTCGAAGGTAAGTTAATAGGCTGGCTGGTTAGTCAAAATTTGGGTTGGTAACGTTGACGCCACGAGCACCAACCCCGCCAAGGTGCGTGCGTGCGTGTGGCTACTCGATTTTCTGGCTAACGGCGCAAAGATGATTTGTCAGCGCGTGTCCTCTCCTGGCATGCCAAGAGAGAGTGGTGTTCGTACGTACAACATTCCCTGTTGAATTCTCGGCCTTCCGACAACAGTCTCCTCTCCGCGTCTTCTTCAACCTTGGCCAGCAAGTTGTGCCTCCAAAATAAATACTAGGTTTTCTAAACGAACCTCGTCCACACAGCATGTCAGTCTACGGCAGGTTTCATTATTTAGTTGTGGATGAGCTACCTTGAAGTTGCGCGTAGATGTTCAGCCATGACTATAGACCCTACTAAAAGACTACTCCCTTCGTTTTTAAATATAAGTTTAAAAAAATTCAAATGAACTATAATATATGAATATATGTAGACTTTTTAGAGTATATATAAATTCACTTATTTTGTTTTGTATGTAGTTATTTTTATTAAAATCTTTAAAAAGACTTATATTTGAGAACGGAGGGAGTAGTACGTAGTGACCGGATCAAACTTCAGCCAAACTTCGTGGCACCTCTGGGTTCCGGGGAATATATATGGAATTAGCAGAGCTACCTTAATCGTACGGTGTATAATTCGTTTTTTTGGTTGCACTCTTAAGTATCAGTGATGATAGCATGATGTGTTTGATGTACTCTCACGAAAGGACAAAAAGCATAAGATTTAGCATCTCCAGTACACGCTTGTTGCTTGGTTAGTCAACGGTGTAATATCTTGGTAGGTAAGATCATATCTGCCCAGGTGCATGATCAGGCGGGTAGTAGTATGGACTAGATGGACCAACACCGATATCTTGGGTGCACGGCCATGGGTAGTAGTATGGATTAAGCCCCTACTCACAAAACCATTTTTCAAATCTTGACGTAATCATATATGAATTTTGATTTTGCACTACTACATGCATGCGTGCCCCGCCGATGTGTGCCAACAATCGTGTTCCACGTAGCGAATATATGCTTTGTTAGTCGACAATGTTATCTTGATAGGTAAGATAATAGCTACCTAGGTGCATCCGTGCATGATCAGGTAAGTACGGATGAGATCGACCAACGCTGATCTCACGGCTGCACGGCTACGTGCAAAGGCAAAGGGTAATAGCAAGGAAAGGGATGCACACCTAACTCAATCTGGAGAGACGATCTTACTTTGTCTTGTTGGGCGGCTTCTCCCTGAATCGATTCTTCGCGGCAAGTTTTGTTTACTCAAGAGTGCGCGCAAGTAACGCCTGTGACGCGAGCGCTCGAAGATGCATGATGTATGATCTCTCTGAAAAAGCAACGTAGCCCGTGTGAACATTGCATGCTTTTTGTTATAGATTAGGAGGACGCAAGCGCACACGTACACACGATTCCACGGTCACTCCCTAATTAATCACGCATTATGATTGACGGATCACATTGGAAATGAGTTCGCCGATCACTAGTTTAGGAGTGCAATACAACTGAAACACACCCTCTCTCGTACGTACGTGTTGACCATCATGACGATCGGCATGAGGGTAGTTCTTATCTCACCTCTATCTCAGACTGGCATCTCCTTAGAGCATGTACAGCCGGACCTCTCAAATCCGTCTCATATGTTCGGATAAACTGCCCGGTCACATTTTTTTGACTCACATGGACGTCTCAAATGGGTCTCAAACATTCGGACTGATCGGCATCCTCAATATCTAGCCCAAATATGGGGCGGATATGGGGAAGCCTGGGCATGCCCGTCACGTCGGACCCAGCCCATGCTGGCCCACCTGACCCCACTTATATTCGTCCCCATGCTCTCGTCGGAGCAAACCCTTAGCCACCACACTCCCTCCCCTCCGCCATCCGAGCTCACGTCCGGCGGTTTCCGGCCTTCTCCGCCATGGCAGACAGCGGATCGGACTCCGACCAGTCCGGATCGGTCGACTGAGGTGTCGTCCCGTGTGGGTTGGAGGAGGCAATGGTAGTCCGCATTGCACTCCGCCGCTCCCGGAAGGACAGCGCCTGGCCGACGGACGGATCCGTCCGCCGCGACACCATAGCGTCGGCTCACTGGGCGCTCGGGGTTCTTTGGTGCTGGATCCTCGCGTTCCCAGTCGGAACACCTCTCCTTCCCCATCATCGGTCGGGCAGAGTATGAGTCCCATCATGAACTGACGGCCCGCCGTGGGAAGGAGAGGATAAGGGCCGCTGAGGCCTGTATCGCAACGGAAATGGCGACGGCGTGGGCGGCCGCAGAGGAGGAAGCCATCCACGTCCGCATTGTGAAGAAACGGTAGCGGAGGAACACACGTGCCCCCGCCCGAGAGCAAAATCGGGCGATCCGTGCAATGGTCGTTCTGCCACCGTAGGAGGAGAATGAGGACATCGACGGCGAGGACAGCTCCGGCTCAATCCGTACGGCATCTTCGAACGGTACATCCGCGAGAAGGACGGCAAGGGCGTCGGAAAGGGCAAGGACGGCCGTGGATGTACTTCACTATAGCCAAACATGTCAAATTTTGGTAGTCCGATGACATGTTTAGTGTAGTGTGATGGAGTAGCCGGACAATGCGTGTGTGTCGACGTAATTGCATGAATTTATATGGATTTGAGATATGATAATTAAGGTGTCCGATTGAAAATTGCATTTTCTGAGAAGTGACCGGTCAATGCCCGCGGACGCGTTCAGACCTGTCCGCGGGTGTTTGAGGGCTGAATTTGTTAAATCCGGCTGTAGATGCTTTCAGACTTGGGCAAATAGAAACAAACGTTCTCGACGCAGCAAGTTCAACGTCCCTTAACGACTTTCTTTTTAAAGAACGCCGGTCACCTACATTTCCTTTCAAACCTTCTCGTTAAGTGGAGGAGAAGGCATATCATAACAGCACCCAAAATCCTAAAGCTAGCTACGGGATGTATTACGCGTATTCGGATGCATGCTTGGACCGGCCAAGATGGCAAGTGGGAACGGAAGCCAACCTTTCCATGGAAATTTCTTGCCACAACTCGCAAAAGCAAACGCGCGACGCGACGAGCCGATGCGGTGCATCTATCTACCCCGCGACTTGCATGACCACGACCAACGAGCAGCCGTCGACGAGGTAGGACGTATCCGTATTGGTGGATGGATTCGGATTGGCACGCACACGTACGACTAAGCGAGAGCGACTAGACTTTGTGAAGCTATGGAAAATAATTTTATGCCTGGAAGGTGGAAAATAGCTTTTCAACTAAGATCAACGTTTGGGCACTGCCTGGTCACTAGCTAGTAGTAACATCTCGCACTTAATTACTACGTACACCAGTAATATTAACCTGGTTGTAGAGCTAGTGTTAATTATGGTAACAACCCACTCATATGAGGTCGTAATCCAGGACTAGGTAGACAGTTGCAAGAAGTGGTAACTAACGAAATTAGTTAAGTGTGGTCTGACTCAGTCGATGGCATGTCATCATTGGTATGCATGCATGCTTGTAAAGAAAAGTCATTCCGTGGAATCGAGACACAATTACTAGAAGCACGCGTCACACGAGGAGATCGCCACGTAAATCTTACATCCCCCAATTTAGTATTTATTAACCGATAAAATAATAATAATAATAATGATAATGATAATAATAATAAAGGTCATTTCTTTGAAAAAGAAAATAGATTAGTGAGACATATTAAAACGCACTTTGGGTTCCAAATTGCTAGCTCTTTTCTTTCAGTATCATGAAATTTCATTCCCATTAGAATATTCAATGAAAATGAAATGCCCCCATCCTCCCCCATGCGGTCTAGAGTTATAAGGTCCCAGATATTTTAACTCCATGCATGTTTAGTCCAAGAAAAATGAGTAGAAAATTCATTCCATGCAATAGAGACAATTCACGGTACTAAAACCATGGATCATTCCTGGAGACCCCCACGTAAATCATACTTCTTTTGTTCGCATTTACAAGGCACAAACATATTTTAAGAAAAAAATTACCATTACTTTGACAAAATATTAATTATTTATATGCCACAAAATATATAATTGATTTCACATTCAAAAGAAGTTTCCCAATGTAGAATTTCATAGTTGAAGTTAGTAAACGAGGTCTAAGATGGTCAACAAAAGTCCAACTCGGTCCAAGCAAATTGCTATGGTCAACAATTCAAAGGAGAAGCTAGTTAGTCAACGAAAGTCCAAGCAAATTCCCAGTGCGTACACGTGGTGGTGGATGGATGAGCACGTAAGACTAAGTGAGAGTGACTAGAGAGATGATTTTAAATCGTTCATAGTTTGAGCGAGAAAAACTAGAGACGGTTTTTTACCAGGCATGGTAATGTGCAATCGATGGACCACAACCCCCATGCCATCGTCCGGTGGCATAGCTCACTCTCCCTTTTGTTTTCTATTTTGAATCCAGTGTCTACTTCGAACACATTTATGGAATCACATTTATGAAATGAATGTGTACTCATGTTGCAAAATTTCACAAATTGAAATATATGTGAAACTTCACTGACATATTGTATTATAAACCTAAATTTCTTAAATGCATTCTTAAATGGTTATATGTGTAGCCTTCTAAAATTGTCGTAAAATTGAGCTGAGATGGTTCAGAAATGCAATATGTTTTGACACTGCACGGGATCATGTTTAAGATGATTGTGAAATACAATGTTTCAAATTGGTTTGGTTTGTTTGAAAGGTTCAGAATGAAGCTTGACTACCACTTCACTGAATTACAAAGGATTGAAATGCATCTGAAAGGTTGTGAAACTACACTGAAACAAAGTGTATTGGGACTGTTTACTGAAGATACACTCAAACAAAATGTGAATTGTATTTGGAATTTGAGATTGCACTCAAACCTAGTAAATTTGAGAATGAATTGTAAAATTGCACTAAAATAACTCTAAGAGCTTTCTAAACTTAGTGTTTGAAATTTCAGTGAAATGGCTCTTAAAGTTGTACTATAGTATTCAAAATTGTAGTGAAATCATGTTTATAAAAAATGCACTAAACTCATGTTTGCAAAAAATAAAATAGCATGCAAATCATGCTTAAAAGATTGAAATTGCATTGAAATAATGTTTACATAATTTGACAATGCACCAAATTCGCTTTTACTCTACTTCGGAACCCAAATAACTTCTTGCGGCGGCGGCATAAAACTGTCTGACAAAGAGTTTAGGGTTTAGGTTCAATATACAGAGTTGGTGGCCAAAGCAGGCACTAGGAGGTACCCATGTGATGGGCCCACATGGTCAGTGGTACGCGTAAGGGGGCCTCTGCGAGCTCCCTCGGCTAGCTGCTTTCGCGGACCTTCATTTTCTAGAGATATAATTGGCTTTGTTACATTTTTTGTAGTAAAAGCACCGATAGAAAAACATATAAATGTGACATCCTGCCTTAATAAGAATGATATACTGCTCATATCAACATGGTGCACCTTCTTTTCCAAGAGCCCGTACAAAAGTAACCTCAAAGTTAAGCACGCTTGGCTTGGAACACTATGAGGATGGGTGACCAACCAGGAAGTTGATCTCTGGTGCACATGAGTAAGGACAAAGTGCGCAAGAAAAACTAGTATTGGTCTGTATGGCCGGTATAGATCCTAAGTGGTAGCTAAGCACAACGGCCAAAAACTGGTGGGTGAACCCATGGGTTTGGCCAGGGTGTTAAAAATGGTATTAGAGTCGAACCTCACGGTTACACGGGCGTGTGCGGGTTAGGTGCACGAGCAAGTGGCACATGACACGTGTGGTCCATAGTGGCACACCGCATGACACTTGTGCCTGAAGACGCACAAATGTGTGACAAGAGGGAACGTTCCTGCTCGTCCGGCGAGGACGCCGATTCCTTTGAGAGTGATAGATGTGATATCCTGGCTTAATAGGAATGATAGACTACTCATATCAACAAAGTGCATCTTATTTTTTCTAGAGCTCATACAAAATAAACTGACAAAGTGTATTGGAAAGACTAGTATTGGTGTGTGTGGTCGTTCTAGATCCTAGGTGGTAGCCAGACACAACAGCCAAGAACTGTTGGGTAAACCAGTGGGTTTAGCCGGGGCATTACCATAAATCTCCCCTCTAGCAATTTAGTAGGTTAGCAGAAAGTCATGAAATATTGTATAAAGTAACAAGAAATATACACATAAACTTCATAAGTTATTGATGCATTCAGTATGTATAAACTTTAGCCAAAGTTGCAAGAAAGGGTATCACAGACTCATTGCGACACCATCAGTGCACTACCTATGAGGTAGGCATTGACATAGTTGGAGAGGACAAAGAGTTGTCATTATCTTATTTGTTGATGTCCTCACCGGCGAGAAGTGGACATCAGTTGTTCCCCACTTCCCAAGGTACATGCCACCATAAAGTCATTAAATGACAGATCCAGGTTGTGGACTCCTCCTCTCTCGCCTCTCCTCGTGTCGTCCCCGCAGGCGGCCGGGGGGAGCTCCCAGATCCACTAGTGTAGAACCGGGCTATAGCACCGGTTCGTAAGGCCCTATAGTGCCGGTTCTGTAACTGGCACAAAAGTGTGGGGACTAAAGGTCCCCCCCTTTAGTACCGGTTCAACATGAACCACCACAAAAGGGCCACCACGTGGCACGAGCCAGCGCCGGAGGCTGGGAGATCTTTAGTACCGGTTGGTAACACCAACCGGTACTAAAAGGTTTAGGGGGTTTTGGGTTTATGATTTCTTTTTCCTTTAATTTTGTGTTTTTCATTTAATTCTTTTTCATATGCTGGTATTTTATGATACTACATATTACACACACACACACACACACACATATATATATAATTTCTCGTAGAACCGATCACTACATAAACACTATTCTGATCACGGGATCAGAATATTATTCTGATCATAACATGAACTTCCTGAGTTACACGCCTGAACTTTCCTCTGTAGGAACACAACATTCGGGCTATCTTCTCAACCGTGTCTCCCCGCGCGATTTTTTTGGTCAGTCATGTTCTACGTGATGTAAGTGTAATCTACAAATGGTTTTTAGAAAATAAATGCCCCTTTTAAATAGGAATCTCTCTCATTGGCGGATTTGCTCTCGGGTCGTGATGAAACATGTCTCTGTTGCAATTTTACTGCCTGAGCTGTTCGACCTGAACTTCCCCTAGTGCTAGGTTGAACTTTTGCTAACATTGCCCAAATGGGGCTTGCGATATACCATTGGAAAGCTATGGACACGAGTATCACGACCCAAGTTAAATTTTTGGCAAAATGTAAGCGGTTTAAGAGCAGTTTTGAAACCCGTGTTTTCTTCATACAAAAAACATGAATCGTATTTTCGATCACATTTCAAAACCGTTTATCACAATGAGGCAAATAATATGGCATTGAAAATCTGCTGCAAAACCGCTCCTTCCACATGTTGAAAGTTTTCTCTAATTCCCTACGATTAAAGAGTAATTTGGAAAATCGTAAAATTTCGCAAACCAAAGAGCCGAGTTCGTATTTTCAATGTCATTTCTAAACGGCTAATCCAATTAAGGCAAATGACATGGCATTGGAAAGCTTATGAAAATGTGTTACTTTTTCATGTTTAAAGTTTTTCCTAATTTTGAACGGTTTAAAAGTAATTTAAAAAATGGTCCAAGTTGAACCGAGTTCATATTTTCGAGCTAATTTTTTAACCGTACGTCCAAATGTAGCAAATGATATGGTGTTGGAAAGCTTGAGGAAATGCGAAACTTTTTGTTATATATATTGTTTCTCTGATTCCTAGCCGTTTTCAAGTAATTTCAAAAACGACAAGATCATTCATTTTTCCTTTATCACGAAACAGATTCTTCAAAAATGCACCGCGTGAAGAAACTGAACTTCTCGACATGTCTACTTGAACATCACTCTGTTTTTCACGTGCTTTTTTTGCCCGTAGCTCTCCATCCACTCACCGGAACACTCACCAGAATTGAGCAAGTAATATACCGGTGGAAAGCTAATGTAACCACACAACTTTCCCGTGTTGATTGTTTTTTTATACTCGCGGCGATTTTAAAAGTTTTTCATCTGAAATTCATTCACTATAGTAGTCGAACTTCCTGTTGTTTTCACATTGAACTTCTGTGACGTATTTTTGTTTGTAATTCTCTCATCCATTCGTCAATATTACACAAATGATATTCATTTTGTACAAACCTCTCTCACAATAATTTTTTAAACTTTCTCCGACCGAAGACTTGAATTTATAACAACAAAAAATTGGACATTGCGTTTTAAATAACTTTTCTCACATTAAACACATACCATGTAGTACATGAATTTTTTCCATTTTTATGAGTTGAAATTTTTATTTCCTTTTTGAAATCAAATTGCTCCAAAAAATAACCGAACTTCTTTGTGGATTGAGAGTATTATTTTAAAACGGATTTTTTATGTGTTTATGAACATGGAAATACAAGGTGAATCTCTCTCGCAAGAATTTTTGAACTTCCCCGGACAGACGACTTGAACTTCTTTCAACAAACCTTTTAAGGTTTTATTTTTCTATATTTTCATTCTCACCTGAAATGCATTCCTTACAGTACTTGAATTTCTCGTTGTTTTCACTATGAACTTCTTTTAATGGATAAGAATTTGTTTAACCTCCCGTTGTTTTAACTTGAACTTCTGTCACATATTTTTGTTCAACCTCTCTCACAAGAATTTTTTTATTTTCTTGGGCCGAGCACTTGAACTTCTAGCAACAAAACTTTTGGCCTTTGTTTTTTATTTTTTCCATACAAATGCACACCATGTAGTATGTGAACTTCTGATAGTTATCAAACCGAATTTCTCTCGGTTACGTGAAAATTTCTAAGTTTTTATAGACATTGAACCGCTCTACCTTTTTTACTTGAACTTCATTTGTGTATTTTTAGAAATGTGAAAATTGGAGGTTTTCTAGAAACATCAAACTTCTTCGTTGTTTGAAATTGAACTTATTGGTTTTATTCTTTAATAAATATAAAAAAGCTGATTGTTCAAATAAATATCAAACTGCTCCGCTTTTTCCAATTGAACTTCTTGGTTTTATTCTCTAGTAATGTGAAAATCTGAGTTTTTACATACATTGAACTACTTCATTTTTTTGAAATTGAAGTTCTTGGTTTTAATCTTTAGCATTGGGGAAAATTTGAGTTTTGTTAGAATCAAACAACTTCATATTTTTTAATTTTTGGAACTTCTTGGTGTTATTCATTAGTAATGGGAAAAGTGCTAGTTATATAATAAATATCGATCCACTCAATTATTTAAAGTTGGACTTCCATGTCTTATTTTTAAAAGAAGGAAAATTCTGTTTCTTATAAACGTTTTGAATTGTTTGGTTTTTTTGTTACAAATATTGGATGGCTCTATTATTTTACTTTCAATTTTTTTGGTCACCATTTTCCAATCACGGAGAAATCCGTGAGAATATTTCTTTTATACACACATAACATTTTTTCGAACTCTCCATTTTATTAAATTGGAACTTCGAGAGTTAACATTTTCTAGGTGACGTTTGTTTTTTCTTAGTATACGAACATCCAATAACTCTCTTTTAATTTGAACTTCTTTGATTTATTTTTTAGTAATTGAAGAAATCCAAGTTTTGTAATAAACATCTAACCGCTCCAGTTTTAAAATTTGAACTTCTAGGATTTTTGACCTTCTTGGTTATGTAAGTTTGAACTTCTATGTTCTTTTAGAAATTGGGAAACCACTTTTTTCTTCATTTCTTCATTTCAGTTTTCTTCCAAAAAATTGGAGGGGGGGGGGTTCTCCACACTAAATTTCCTATGGTTCATATTTTTCCATTTTTTATCCAACGTTTTGTAAATTTTCAAACACGAACTTCCAAACTTTTAGACTTGCAAATTTGTGAAACATCATTTTTTGGAAAAGCAGGTGATCACAAGAAGCTTCATATCAATGTAAAAGGATAAAAGAAAATTGTGCAAAGATGTACTAGAGCTTCGACACACTCTTTTATGCATTTGGGGAGCATTTGCACCCAATACACGTGCGCGCGCGCACACACACATATATCCCGTTTGCATCACATTTTTTTACAACAAGGCATAATTTGATGATGGTATATTTTTCAAAATGGATATTTTCAGTTTTTGTCAGTGGTTTTGTTATAACCGTGTGATCAAGAAACACCCACACAGTAACTTCAGAACCATCACTTTTTTATTTAGGCATAAATACAAACACATTTTTTATGAACAATAGCTTGCTGCAAGTATCATACTTGTTTTATCGGACTCGAGTTCTCTACAATATTGAAGCTCCATTGGGAAGCTACCAAGCAACACTAGTGCTCTCAGATGAAAATCAATCGACCAAAAAATAGCCTCCCCACCTCCATGGGTTCGTTCACGATCTACTGTTGCTTTGTTCGACTCCACCGATGGGTGGTGCAGCCTGCTGCTGCATTCAGAGAAACTGCTTTTCCTAGGCAGCAATACAAAAGAAGCAACTTCTTGCAACAATTTGGGAGAAGCAAGATATGTGTTTTTGCGAACCGACAGAAGGAGCTGAGTAATCCCAAGGTAACTGTGGTAAACACATGTGATAGAAGATTCATGTTAATGAAACCTAACAACCTCCCAAGAAACAAATGCTACATGTTCAGAAAAATGGGATTTTCTGTCAAATGTGGCAAGAACGCATGCTGGGTTGAAGATGAATAGAAAGCTCACAGAAATTTCAAACTTCACCACGGTCCTTGAACTTGTATCCTTATTTCTTTTGAACTCCAACAGTTTTGTGTAGGGATCCGGTTAGCTCACCATGGTGTCCACCACATGCAGTGGATGATGAGGGGGCGGCGGAGAAGACACGGGCATGAAGATCACATTGTAGGACTCAGGCAGGTCATCGAGGGTGCTGTGGGAGACCCACAACGAGCACCTGGATGGACTTCTCGCCCGCGAGGTGTGAAATTCTTTTGCTCGAGATGGATGGTTGGGTCGCCGGCGCAGGCATGGCCAGGGGCAGAAGAGGGAGGAGGCACGGGTGGGGCGGAGCGAGAAGGCCCGCGTCAATGGCGAGCATCTGGATGACCCCGATCCAGATCCTCGTTGGGGAAGCGCTAGAGGAGGAGGGTGGAGTGGTTCGGCATGGGGGTGGCGCAGCGCCGACCCGCAGTGGTCGGGAGGCCTAGCATGGCGGATGTGCGCCATGGGCAGGAGGCGCGTCGGGGCCGGAGGTACGGTGATAGGAGGCGCGCGGGGACCAGGGGACCATGGATGGAGGCATGTCGGGGGCGGGGTGGGTGGCGGCGGAGGCGCATCAGGGCAGGGGTGGGCGGCGGTGGAGGCACATCGGGGAAGGGGTGGGCAACGACGGAGGCACATCGGGACAGGGGTGGGCGGCGGCGGATGCACATCGGTGTAGGGGTGGGCGGCGGCGGATGCGCGATGCAGGGAGGGAGGCAGTGGCGGAGGCGCGATGCAGGGAGGGTGGCGGTGGCCGCGCACTCCAGGGAGGGTGGATTTAGCGGCGACGCGATCCAGGGAGTCAGGGGAGGGGATCGGGGGAGCGAGTGGGTGGGATTTTTTCTGTACCGTCGGGTGGGCGGGAACTAGGAGTATCCTGTCGAGCCCTTATAGGGCTTGCTGTAATCCAAATAGTTATTCTAATCCTGGGATTACAATAGTGCTATCCTATATATATATCATTGAATGTCTTGCACCACCATTCACACATACACATGTATATATACAATTTGGTATATACAATTTCTCCTACATGGAGGCATTATTGCGGTACCAGGTAATGGTATTCTCGTTTGGGATATATGACCTGGTCGAGCAAAAATCCCGCTATTTCCTCTTGAATTGTTCGTACGCGATCCGTTGGTAGGATCTTATCCCGCACCTCATTGAACTTTTAAGAAGGAGATCAATATGCATGTATTAGTTGTGTGATTAGATATCGATAATGATGTAAAAATTGTGAATAGTATTTTGGCAAATGTACCCATAGCTGTCTAGCAGATTGCTCCTTTCGGATGCCATCATGCGAATGTTCTCGCAAACGTAGTATGCACATAAATCAGTCCCCGACGCCTGCCTCATGACCTTTATGAGAATAGAATTCAATCAGATAATAATTAATCAACCATGATAATTAATGGTATTGAAACTAGAATTAAAGAGATGGTAGCTAGCTGATACGTCTCCAACGTATCTATAATTTTTTATTGTTCCATGCTATTATATATTCCGTTTTGGATGTTTAATGGGCTTATTTATACACTTTTATATTATTTTTGGACTAACCTATTAACCGGAGGCCCAACCCAAATTGTTGTTTTTTGCCTATTTCAGTGTTTCGCAGAAAAAGAAATCAAACGGAGTCCAAATAGAATGAAACCTTCGGGAGCGTGATTTTTGGAACAAACGTGATCCAGAGGACTTAGAGTGGACGTCAAGCAATCAACGAGGAGGCCACGAGGCAGGGGGGTGCGCCTACCCCCCTGGGCGCCCCTCCACCCTCGTGGGCCCCTCGTGGCTCCACCGACCTACTCCTTCCTCCTATATATACCTACGTACCCCCAAACCATCGAGGAGCACCACGAAAACCTAATTCCACCGCCGCAACCTTCTGTACCCGTGAGATCCCATCTTGGGGCCTTTTCCGGCGTGGGAGGGGGCATTGATCACGGAGGGCTTCTACATCAACACCATAGCCTCTCCGATGATGTGTGAGTAATTTACCTCAGACCTTCGGGTCCATCGTTATTAGGTAGATGGCTTCTTCTCTCTCTTTGGATCTCAATACAAAGTTCTCCTCGATTCTCTTGGAGATCTATTCGATGTAATCTTCTTTTGCGGTGTGTTTGTCGAGATCTGATGGATTGTGGGTTTATGATCAAGATTATCTATGAACAATATTTGAATCTTCTCTGAATTCTTTTATGTATGATTGGTTATCTTTGCAAGTCTCTTCGAATTATCAGTTTGGTTTGCCTACTAGATTGATCTTTCTTGCAATGGGAGAAGTGCTTAGCTTTGGGTTCAATCTTGCGATGCTCGATCCCAGTGACAGTAGGGGAAATGACACGTATTGTATTGTTGCCATCGAGGGTAAAAAGATGGGGTTTATATCATATTGCATGAGTTTATCCCTCTACATCATGTCATCTTGCTTAAAGCGTTACTCCGTTCTTATGAACTTAATACTCTAGATGCATGCTGGATATCGGTTGATGTGTGGAGTAATAGTAGTAGATGCAGGCGGGAGTCGGTCTACTTTCCACGGACGTGATGCCAATATACATGATCATACCTAGATATTCTCATAACTATGCTCAATTCTATCAATTGCTCGACAGTAATTTGTTTACCCACCGTAATACTTATGCTATCTTGAGAGAAGCCACTAGTGAAACCTATGGCCCCTGGGTCTATTTTCCATCATATTAATCTCCCGTCAACAAGCTATTTCTTGCGCCGTTTATTTTGCTTTCTTTACTTTTAGTTTTTATCATAAAAATACCAAAAATATTATCTTATCTTCTCTATCAGATCTCACTTTTGCAAGTGGCTGTGAAGGGATTGACAACCCCTTTATCATGTTGGTTGCAAGGTTCGTATTTGTTTGTGTAGGTGCAAGGGACTTGAGAGTGGCCTCCTACTGGATTGATACCTTGGTTCTCAAAAACTGAGGGAAATACTTACGCTACTTTGCTGCATCACCCTTTCCTCTTCAAGGGAAAACCAACGCAGTGCTCAAGAGGTAGCAAGAAGGATTTCTAGCGTCGTTGCCGGGGAATCTACGCACAAGTCAAGACATACGAAGTACCCATCACAAACTCTTATCCCTTGCATTACATTATTTTCCATTTGCCTCTCGTTTTCCTCTCCCCCACTTCACCCTTGCCGTTTTATTCGCCCTCTTTTCCATTCGCCTCTTTTTTTTGCTTGCTTCTTGTTTGCTCGTGTGTTGGATTGCTTGCTTGTCACGATGGCTCAAGACAATACTAAATTGTGTGACTTTACCAATACCAACAACAATGATTTTCTTAGTACCCCGATTGCTCCTCTTACCGAAGCTGAATCTTGTGAAATTAATGCTGCTTTGTTGAATCTTCTCATGAAAGATCAATTCGCCGACCTTCCTAGTGAAGATGCCGCTACCCATCTAAATAGCTTTGTTGATTTGTGTGATATGCAAAAGAAGAAAGATGTGGATAATGATATTGTTAAACTGAATCTATTTCCGTTTTCTCTTAGAAATCGCGCTAAAACTTGGTTTTCATCTTTGCCTAAAAATGGTACTGATTCTTGGAATAAGTGCAAAGATGCTTTTATCTCTAAGTATTTTCCTCCCGATAAGATCATCTCTCTTAGAAATGATATTATGAATTTTAAGCAACTTGATCATGAACATGTTGCATAAGCTTGGGAGAGGATGAAATTAATGATACGTAATTGCCGTACTCATGGTTTGAATTTGTGGATGATTATACAAAAAATTTAGGCCAGATTGAATTTTGCTTCTAGAAATCTTTTAGATTCGGCCGCGGGAGGCACTTTTATGGAAATCACTTTAGGAGAAGCTACTAAATTCCTAGATAATATTATGGTTAATTATTCTCAATGGCACACTGAAAGATCTACTAGTAAAAAGGTTCATGCGATTGAAGAAATTAATTTTTTTAGTGGAAAGATGGATGAACTTATGAAATTGGTTGCTAATAAGAGTGTTTCTTCTGATCCTAATGATATGCCTTTGTCTACTTTGATTGAGAATAATAATGAATCTATGGATGTGAATTTTGTTGGTAGGAATAATTTTGGTAACAATGCGTACAGAGGAAACTTTAATCCTAGGCCATTCCCTAATAATTCCTCTAATAATTATGGTAATTCCTACAACAACTCTGATGGAAATTTTAATAAGATGCCCTATGATTTTGACACTAGTGTTAAACAATTTATGATTTCTCAAAAGAATTTCAATGCTTTGCTTGAAGAAAAAATGCCTAAGATTGATGAATTGGCTAGGAACGTGGATAGAATTTCTTTTGATGTTGATTCTTTGAAACTTAGATCTATTCCACCTAAGCATGATATCAATGAGTCTCTCAAATCCATGAGAATTTCCATTGATGAGTGCAAGTAAAGAACCGCTAGGATGCGTGCTAAGAAAGATTGCTTTGTGAAGGCGTGTTCTTCTAGTTTTTATGAGAATAAAGATGAAGATCTAAAAGTTATTGATGTGTCCCCTATTAAATCTTTGTTTTGCAATATGAATCTTGATAATGATGGGACTGGAGATGATTCAACTTTAGTTAGAAGGCGTCCCAAAAATTTGGAGTTTTTAGATCTTGATGCTAAAATTGTTAAAAGTGGGATTGAAGAGGTTAAAACTTTAGATAGCAATGAACCCACTATCTTGGATTTCAAGGAATTTAATTATGATAATTGCTCTTTGATAGATTTTATTTCCTTGTTGCAATCCATGCTAAATTCTCCTCATGCTTATAGTCAAAATAAAGCTTTTACTAAACATATCGTTGATACTTTGATGCAATCTTATGAAGAAAAACTTGAGTTGGAAGTTTCTATCCCTAGAAAACTTTATGATGAATGGGAACCTACAATTAAAATTATAATTAAAGATCATGAATGCTATGCTTTGTGTGGGTGCTAGTGTTTCCACGATCCCAAAAACTTTGTGTGATTTGCTAGGTTTCTGTGAATTTGATGATTGTTCTTTAAACTTGCACCTTGCGGATTACACCATTAAGAAACCTATGGGAAGAATTAATGATGTTATTATTGTTGCAAATAGGAATTATGTGCCCGTAGATTTTATTGTTCTTGATATAGATTGCAATCCTTTATGTCATATTATTCTTGGTAGACCTTTCCTTAGAATGATTGGTGCAATCATAGATATGAAGGAAGGGAATATTAGATTCCAATTTCCATTAAGAAAAGGCATGGAACACTTCCCTAGAAAGAAAATTAAATTATCATATGAATCTATTATGAGAGCCACCTATGGATTTCCTACCAAAGATGGCGATACCTAGATTTATCCTCGCTTTTATGCCTAGCTAGGGGCGTTAAACGATAGCGCTTGTTGGGAGGCAACCCAGTTTATTTTTGTTTCTTGATTTTTGATTCTGTTTAGTAATAAATAATTTATCTAGCCTCTGTTTAGATGTGGTTTTATGCTTTTAATTAGTGTTTGTGCCAAGTAGAACCTTTGGGAAGACTTTGGGAAAGTCTTTGCGATCTTGCTATAAAAACAGAAACTTTAGCGCCCGCGAGAATTGCTGCCATTTTTTTATCGGAGAGTGCTATTTAGGTAATTATTTTTGAAGATGATTAATAGATAAATTACTCACGTCCGGCAATTTATTTTAGAATTTTTGGGGTCACATAAGTATTCGAAACCTACAGATTACTACAGACTGTTCTGTTTTTGACAGATTCTGTTTTTCGTGTGTTGTTTGCTTATTTTGATGAATCTATGGCTAGTAATAGAGTTTATGAACCATAGAAAAGTTGGAATACAGTAGGTTTAACACCAATATAAATAAAGAATGATTTCATTACAGTACCTTGAAGTGGTGGTTTTTTTTCTTTTACTAACGGAGCTCACGAGATTTTCTTTTAAGTTTTGTGTTGTGAAGTTTTCAAGTTTTGGGTAAAGATTTGATGGATAATGGAACAAGGATTGGCAAAAGACTAATATTGGGGATGCCCAAGGCACACCAAGGTAAAATTCAAGGACAACCAAAAGCTTAAGCTTGGGGATGCCCCGGAAGGCATCCCCTCTTTCGTCTTCGTCTATCGGTAACTTTACTTGGGGCTATATTTTTATTCACCACATGATATGTGTTTTTCTTGGAGCGTCTTGTATGGTTTGAGTCTTTGCTTTTTAGTTTATCAAAATCATCCTCGCTGTACACACCTTTTGAGAGAGACACACATGATTCGGAATTTGTTAGAACTCTATGTGCTTCACTTATATCTTTTGAGCTATATAGTTTTTGCTCTAGTGCTTCACTTATATCTTTTAGAGCATGGTGGTGGTTTTATTTTATAGACATTATTTATCTCTCATGCTTCACTTATATTATTTTGAGAGTCTTAAACAACATGGTAATTTTCTTTAATTGTGAAATTAATCCGAAGGTGATAGGCATCTAAGATGAGCATAATAAAAACTTCCATATTGAGTTCATTGAATATCATGAGAAGTTTGATACTCGATAAGTGTTTGAGATATAAAGGTGGTAATATTAGAGTGTGCTAGTTGAGTAATTGTGAAACTGAGAAATACTTGTGTTAAGGTTGGCAAGTCCTGTAGCATGCACGCATGCTAAAAGTTGTGTGACAATTTTAACACATAAGGTGTTCTTTTATTGCTTTCCTTATGAGTAGCGGTCGGGGACGAGCGATGGTATTTTCCTACCAATCTATCCCTCTAGGGGCATGCGTAGTAGTACTTTGCTTCGAGGGCTCATAAACTTTTGCAATAAGTATATGAGTTCTTTATGACTAATGTGAGTCCATGGATTATACACACTCTCAACCTTCCACAATTTTCTAGCCTCTACGGTACTGTGCATTGCCCTTTCTCGCCTTGAGAGTTGGTGCAAACTTCGCCGGTGCATCCAAATCCCGTGATATGATACGCTCTATCACACATAAACCTCCTTATATCTTCCTTAAAACAGCCACCGTACCTACCTATCATGGCATTTCCATAGTCATTCTGAGATATATTGCCATGCAACTTTCCACCGTTCCATATATTATGACACGCTCCATCATTGTCATATGCATAATCATGTAGTTGACATCGTATTTGTGGCAAAGCCACGATTCATAATTTTTCATACATGTCACTCTTGATTCATTGCATATCCCGGTACACCACCGGAGGCATTCACATAGAGTCACATTTTGTTCTAAGTATTGAGTTGTAATTCTTGAGTTTTAAGTAATAAAGTGTGATGATCATCATTATTAGAGCATTGTCCCATGTGAGGAAAGGATGATGGATACTATGATTCCCCCACAAGTCGGGATGAGATTCCGGACTAAAAAAAGAGGCCAAAGAAAAAAAAGAGAAGGCCCAAGAAAAAAATGAGAGAAAAAGAGAGAAGGGACAATGTTACTATCCTTTTCCCACACTTGTGCTTCAAAGTAGCACCGTGATCTTCATGATAGAGAGTCTCCTATGTTGTCACTCTCATATACTAGTGGGAATTTTTTAGTATAGAACTTGGCTTGTATATTCCACTGACGGGCTTCCTCAAAATGCCCTAGGTCTTCGTGAGCAAGCAAGTTAGATGCACACCCACTTAGTTTATTTTGTTGAACTTTCATACATTTATAGCTCTCGTGCATCCGTTGCATGGCAATCCCTACTCCTCGCATTGACATCAATTGATGGGCATCTCCATAGCCTATTGATTATCCGCGTCAATGTGAGACGTTCTACCTTTTTGTCTTCTCATAACCCCCATCATTATACTTTATCCCACCCATAGTTCTATATCCATGGCTTGCGCTCATGTATTGCGTAAGGGTTGAAAAGGCTGAGGCGCGTTAAAAAGTATGAACCAATTGCTCGGCTTGTCATCGGGGTTATGCATGATGAGAACGTTTTGTGTGACAAAATTGAAACATAGCCTAACTATATGATTTTGTAGGGATAAGCTTTCTTTGGGTATGTTATTTTGATAAGACATAATTGCTTGGTTAGCATGTTTGAAGTATTATTGTTTTTATTGTTGGGGATCGTAGCAGAAATTTAAAATTTTCTACGTATCACCAAGATCAATCTATGGAGTCATCTAGCAACGAGAGGGAGAGGATTGCATCTACATACCCTTGTAGATCGCGAGCGGAAGCGTTTAAGAGAACGGGGTTGATGGAGTCGTACTCGTCGTGATCCAAATCACCGATGATCCTAGCGCCGAACGGACGGCACCTCCGTGTTGAACACACGTACGGAGCGGAGACGTCTCCCGTGCCTTGATCCAGCAAGGAGGAGGGAGAGGTTGAGGAAGAGAGCTCCAACAGCAGCACGACGACGTGGTGGTGGTGGAGCGGCAGTACTCCGGCAGGGCTTCGCCAAGCTCTTAACGGAGGAGGAGAGGTGTTGGGGAGGGGAGGGGCTGCGCCTTTGATGTGGTGTGCAGCCCTCCCCTTGCCCCTCTATTTATAGGGGAAGGGGGAAGGGGGCCAGCCCCCTCTAGATGAGATCTAGAGGGGGGTGGCCAAGGGGAGGGACTTGCCCCCCAAGCAAGGGGGGCCACCCCCTCTAGGGTTCCCCCCCCCCAACCCTAGGCACATGGGCCCAAGGGGGGGATGCGCCCAGCCCTCCAAGGGCTGGTTCCCTTTCCTCTACGGCACATGAGGCCCTCCGAGAGAGGTGGCCCCTCCCGGTGGACCGCCGGAACCCCTCCGGTGGCCCCGGTACAATACCGATATGCCCCCGAACTTTTCCGGTGACCGTATGACAACTTCCCACATATAAATCTTCACCTCCGGACCATTCCGGAACTCCTCGTGACGTCCGGGATCTCATCGGGACTACGAACAACATTCGGTAATCACATACAAGTCTTCCTAATAACCCTAGCGTCATCGAACCTTAAGTGTGTAGACCCTACGGGTTCGGGAACCATGCAGACATGATCGAGACAACTCTCCGGCCAATAACCAACAGCGGGATCTGGATACCCATGTTGGCTCCCACATGTTCCACGATGATCTCATCGTATGAACCACGATGTCGAGGATTCAAGCAATCCCGTATACAATTCCCTTTGTCAATCGGTACGTTACTTGCCCGAGATTCGATCATCGGTATCCCAATACCTCGTTCAATCTCGTTACCGGCAAGTCACTTTACTCGTTCCGTAACACATCATCCCGTGACCAACCCTTAGTCACATTGAGCTCATTACGATGATGTCTTATCGAGTGGGCCCAAAGATACCTCTCCGTCATACGGAGTGACAAATCCCAGTCTCGATTTGTGCCAACCCAACAGACACTTTCGGAGATACCCGTAGTGCACCTTTATAGTCACCCAGTTATGTTGTGACGTTTGGCACACCCAAAGTATCCCTACAGTATCCGGGAGTTGCACAATTTCATGGTCTAAGGAAAAGATACTTGACATTAGAAAAGCTTTAGCAGACGAACTACACGATCTTGCGCTATGCTTAGGATTGGGTCTTGTCCATCACGTCATTCTCCTAATGATGTGATCCCGTTATCAATGACATCCAATGTCCATGGTCAGGAAATCGTAACCATCTATTGATCAACGAGCTAGTCAACTAGAGGCTCACTAGGGACATGTTGTGGTCTATGTATTCACACATGTATTACGATTTCCGGATAACACAATTATAGCATGAACAATATACAATTATCATGAACAAGGAAATATAATAATAACCATTTTATTATTGCCTCTAGGGCATATTTCCAACAGTCTCCCACTTGCACTAGAGTCAATAATCTAGTTACATTGTGATGAATCGAACACCCATAGAGTTCTGGTGTTGATCATGTTTTGCTCTAGGAAGAGGTTTAGTCAACGGATCTGCGACATTCAGGTCCGTATGCACTTTACAAATATCTATGTCTCCATTTTGAACATTTTCACGAATGGAGTTGAAGCGACGCTTGATATGCCTGGTCTTCCTGTGAAACCTGGGCTCCTTGGCAAGGGCAATAGCTCCAGTGTTGTCACAGAAGAGAGTCATTGGGCCCGACGCATTGGGAATAACTCCTAGGTCGGTAATGAACTCCTTCATCCAGATTGCTTCTTGTGCTGCCTCCGAGGCTGCCATGTACTCCGCTTCACATGTAGATCCCGCCACGACACTTTGCTTGCAATTGCACCAGCTGACTGCCCCACCATTCAAAATATACACGTATCCGGTTTGTGACTTAGAGTCATCCAGATCTGTGTCGAAGCTAGCATCGACGTAACCCTTTACGACGAGCTCTTCGTCACCTCCATAAACGAGAAACATATCCTTAGTCCTTTTCAGGTACTTTAGGATATTCTTGACCGCTATCCAGTGTTCCATGCCGGGATTACTTTGGTACCTTCCTACCAAACTCACGGCAAGGTTTACATCAGGTCTGGTACACAGCATGGCATACATAATAGACCCTATGGCCGAGGCATAGGGGACGACACTCATCTTTTCTCTATCTTCTGCCGTGGTCGGGCATTGAGCCATGCTCAATCTCATACTTTGCAATACAGGCAAGAACCCCTTCTTGGACTAATCCATATTGAACTTCTTCAATATCTTGTCAAGGTACGTACTTTGTGAAACACCAATGAGGCATCTCGATCTATCTCTATAGATCTTGATGCCTAATATATAAGCAGCTTCTCCAAGATCCTTCATTGAAAAACACTTGTTCAAGTAGGCCTTTATGCTTTCCAAGAATTCTATATCATTTCCCATCAATAGTATGTCATCCACATATAATATGAGAAATGCTACAGAGCTCCCACTCACTTTCTTGTAAACACAGGCTTCTCCATAAGTCTGCGTAAACCCAAACGCTTTGATCGTCTCATCAAATCGAATGTTCCAACTCCGAGATGCTTGCACCAGCCCATAGATTGAGCGTTGGAGCTTGCACACCTTGTCAACATTCTTAGGATCGACAAAACCTTCCGCCTGCATCATATACAATTCTTCCTTAAGGAAACCATTAAGGAATGCCGTTTTGACGTCCATTTGCCACATCTCATAATCATAGAATGCGGCGATTGCTAACATGATTCGGACGGACTTCAGCTTCGCTACGGGTGAGAAAGTCTCATCGTAGTCAACCCCTTGAACTTGTCGATAACCCTTAGCGACAAGCCGAGCCTTATAGATGGTCACATTACCATCCGCGTCTGTCTTCTTCTTAAAGATCCATTTATCATCGGGCAAGTCAGTCAAAGTCCATACTTAGTTTACATACATGGATCCTATCTCAGATTTCATGGCTTCCAGCCATTTGTCGGAATCTGGGCCCGCCATCGCTTCTTCATAGTTCGAAGGTTCACCATTGTCTAACAACATGATTTCCAGGACAGGGTTGCCATACCACTTGGTGCGGAACGTGTCCTTATGGACCTATGAAGTTCAGTAGCAACTTGATCTGAAGTTTCATGATCATCATCATTAACTTCCTCTCTAGTCGGTGCAGGCACCTCAGGAATATTTTCTTGAGCTGCGCCACTCTCCGGTTCAAGAGGCAATACTTCATCAAGTTCTACTTTCCTCCCACTTACTTCTTTCGAGAGAAACTCTTTCTCTAGAAAGGATCCATTCTTGGCAACAAAGATCTTGCCTTCAGATCTGAGGTAGAAGGTATACCCAATAGTTTCTTTAGGGTATCCGATGAAGACGCATTTTTCCGATTTGGGTTCGAGCTTTTCAGGTTGAAGTTTCTTGACATAAGCATCGCATCCCCAAACTTTCAGAAATGACAGCTTAGGTTTCTTACCAAACCACAATTCATACGGTGTCGTCTCAACGGATTTAGACGGTGCCCTATTTAAAGTGAATGTGGCAGTCTCTATAGAATAACCCCAAAATGATAGCGGTAGATCGGTAAGAGACATCATAGATCGCACCATATCCAATAGAGTGCGATTACGACGTTCGGACACACCATTACGTTGAGGTGTTCCAGGCAGCGTGAGTTGTGAAACTATTCCACATTTCCTTAACTGCGTGCCAAATTTGTGACTCAAATATTCTCCCCCATGATCTGATCGTAAGAACTTGATTTTCCTGTCACGTTGATTCTCAACCTCACTCTGAAATTCCTTGAACTTTTCAAAGGTCTCAGACTTGTGTTTCATTAAGTAGACATACCCATATCTACTCAAGTCATCAGTGAGGGTGAGAACATAATAGCCACCACGAGCCTCAACACTCATTGGACCGCACACATCAGTATGTATGATTTCCAATAAGTTGGTTGCTCGCTCCATTGTTCCGGAGAACGGAGTCTTGGTCATTTTGCCCATGAGGCATGGTTCGCACGTGTCAAATGATTCATAATCAAGAGACTCCAAAAGTCCATCTGCATGGAGTTTCTTCATGCGTTTGACACCAATGTGACCAAGGCGGCAGTGCCACAAGTATGTGGGACTATCATTATCAACCTTGTATCTTTTGGCATTCACACTATGAATATGTGTAACATCACGTTCGAGATTGAATAAGAAAAAACCATTGACCAGCGGGGCATGACCATAAAACATGTCTCTCATATAAATAGAACAACCATTATTCTCAGATTTAAATGAGTAGCCATCTTGCATTAAACGAGATCCAGATACAATGTTCATGCTCAAAGCTGGTACTAAATAACAATTATTGAGGTTTAAAACTAACCCCGTAGGTAAATGTAGAGGTAGCGTGCCGACGGCGATCACATCGACCTTGGAACCATTCCCGACGCGCATCGTCACCTCGTCCTTCGCCAGTCTCAGTTTATTCCGCAGTTCCTGTTTTGAGTTACAAATATGAGCAACTGCACCGGTATCAAATACCCAGGAGCTACTACGAGTGCTGGTTAGGTACACATCAATAACATGTATATCACATATACCTTTGGCATTGCCGGCCTTCTTATCTGCTAAGTGCTTGGGGCAGTTCCGCTTCCCGTGACCATTTCCCTTGCAATAAAAGCACTCAGTCTCAGGCTTGGGTCCATTCTTTGGCTTCTTCCCGGCAGCTTGCTTACCGGGCGCGGAAACTCCCTTGCCGTCCTTCTTGAAGTTCTGTTTACCCTTGCCTTTCTTGAACTTAGTGGTTTTATTCGCCATCAACACTTCATGTTCCTTTTTGATTTCCACCTCTGCTGATTTCAGCATTGAATATACCTCAGGAATGGTCTTTTCCATCCCCTGCATATTGAAGTTCATCACAAACCTCTTGTAGCTAGGTGGGAGCGACTGAAGGATTCTGTCAACGACCGCATCATCCGGGAGATTAACTCCCAGCTGAGACAAGCGGTTGTGCAACCCAGACATTTTGAGTATGTGCTCGCTGACGGAACTATTCTCCTCCATCTTACAACTGTAGAACTTGTCAGAGACTTCATATCTCTCGACCCGGGCATGAGCTTGGAAAACCATTTTCAGCTCTTGGAACATCTCATATGCTTTGTGTTGCTCAAAACGCTTTTGGAGCCCCAGTTCTAAGCTGTAAAGCATGCCGCATTGAACCAGGGAGTAATCATCACTACGCGTCTGCCAAGCGTTCATAACGTCTTGTTCTGCTGGGAAAATAGGTGCTTCACCTGAAGGAAATATGCCCTAGAGGCAATAATAAAGTTATTATTTATTTCCTTATATCATGATAAATGTTTATTATTCATGCTAGAATTGTATTAACCGGAAACATAATACATGTGTGAATACATAGACAAACAGAGTGTCACTAGTATGCCTCTACTTGACTAGCTCGTTAATCAAAGATGGTTATGTTTCCTAACCATGAACAAAGAGTTGTTATTTGATTAACGAGGTCACATCATTAGTTGAATGATCTGATTGACATGACCCATTCCATTAGCTTAGCACCCGATCGTTTAGTATGTTGCTATTGCTTTCTTCATGACTTATACATGTTCCTATGACTATGAGATTATGCAACTCCCGTTTGCCGGAGGAACACCTTGGGTGCTACCAAACGTCACAACGTAACTGGGTGATTATAAAGGAGCATTACAGGTGTCTCCAAAGGTAGATGTTGGGTTGGCGTATTTCGAGATTAGGATTTGTCACTCCGATTGTCGGAGAGGTATCTCTGGGCCCTCTCGGTAATGCACATCACTTAAGCCTTGCAAGCATTGCAACCAAATGAGTTAGTTGCGGGATGATGTATTACAGAACGAGTAAAGAGACTTGCCGGTAACGAGATTGAACTAGGTATTGGAATACCGGCGATCGAATCTCGGGCAAGTAACATACCGATGACAAAGGGAACAACGTATGTTGTTATGCGGTCTGACCGATAAAGATCTTCGTAGAATATGTAGGAGCCAATATGGGCATCCAGGTCCCGCTATTGGTTATTGACCGGAGACGTGTCTCGGTCATGTCTACATTGTTCTCGAACCCGTAGGGTCCGCACGCTTAAGGTTATGATGACAGTTATATTATGAGTTTATGCATTTTGATGTACCGAAGGTTGTTCGGAGTCTCGGATGTGATCACGGACATGACGAGGAGTCTCGAAATGGTCGAGACATAAAGATTGATATATTGGAAGCCTATGTTTGGATATCGGAAGTGTTCCGGGTGAAATCGGGATTTTACCGGAGTACCGGGAGGTTACCGGAACCCCCCGGGAACCATATGGGCCTTGATGGGCCTTAGTGGAAAGGAGAAAGGGGCAGCCCAAGGTGGCCGCGCGCCTCCCCCCTTCCCCTAGTCCTATTAGGACTAGGAGAGGTGGCCGGCCCCCCTCTCTCTCTTTCCCCCCTCAAGGAGTCCTATTCCAACTAGGATTGGGGGGGGGGGGAATCCTACTCCCAGAGGGAGTAGGACTCTCCTGGCGCGCCTCCTATGGCCGGCCAGCCTCCCCCCTCTAGTCCTTTATATACTGAGGCAGAGGCACCCCAGAAACACACAAGTTGATCCACGTGATCTATTCCTTAGCCGTGTGCGGTGCCCCCAGCCACCATAGTCCTCGATAATACTGTAGCGGAGTTTAGGCGAAGCCCTGCTGCTGTAGTACATCAAGATCGTCACCACGCCATCGTGCTAACAGAACTCTTCCCCGATACTTTGCTGGATCGGAGTCCGGGGATAGTCATCGAGCTGAACGTGTGCTCGAACTCGGAGGTGCTGTAGTTTTAGTGCTTGATCGGTTGGATCGCGAAGACGTACGACTACTTCCTCTACGTTGTGTCAACGCTTCCGCAGTCGGTCTGCGTGGGTACGTAGACAACTCTCTTCCCTCTCGTTGCTATGCATCATATGATCTTGCGCGTGCGTAGGAAATTTTTTGAAATTACTATGTTCCCCAACAGTGGCATCCAAGCCTAGGTTATTTATGTTGATGTTATATGCACGAGTAGAACACAAGTAAGTTGTGGGCGATATAAGTCATACTGCCTACCAGCATGTCATACTTTGGTTCGGCGGCATTGTTGGACGAGACGACCCGGACCAACCTTACGCGTACGCTTACGCGAGACCGGTTCCCCTGACGTGCTTTGCACATAGGTGGCTTGCGGGCGACTGTCTCTCCAACTTTAGTTGAACCGAGTATGGCTACGCCCGGTCCTTGCGAAGGTTAAAACAGAGTCTATTTGACAAACTATCATTGTGGTTTTGATGCGTAGGTGAGATTGGTTCTTGCTTAAGCCCGTAGCAGCCACGTAAAACTTGCAACAACAAAGTAGAGGACGTCTAACTTGTTTTTACAGGGCATGTTGTGATGTGATATGGTCAAGGCATGATGCTGAATTTTATTGTATGAGATGATCATGTTTTGTAACCAAGTTATCGGCAACTGGCAGGAGCCATATGGTTGTCGCTTTATTGTATGCAATGCAATCGCGATGTAATGCTTTACTTTATTACTAAACGGTAGTGATAGTCGTGGAAGCATAAGATTGGCGAGACGACAACGATGCTACGATGGAGATCAAGGTGTCGCGCCGGTGACGGTGGTGATCATAACGGTGCTTCGGAGATGGAGATCACAAGCACAAGATGATGATGGCCATATCATATCACTTATATTGATTGCATGAGATGTTTATCCTTTTATGCATCTTATCTTGCTTTGATTGACGGTAGCATTATAAGATGATCTCTCACTAAATTATCAAGAGGTGTTCTCCCTGAGTATGCACCGTTGCCAAAGTTCGTCGTGCCCAGACACCACATGATGATCGGGTGTGATAAGCTCTACGTCCATCTACAACGGGTGCAAGCCAGTTTTGCACACGCAGAATACTCAAGTTAAACTTGACGAGCCTAGCATATGCAGATATGGCCTCGGAAAACGGAGACCGAAAGGTCGAGCGTGAATCATATAGTAGATATGATCAACATAATGATGTTCACCATTGAAAACTACTCCATCTCACGTGATGATCGGTTATGGTTTAGTTGATTTGGATCACGTAATCACTTAGAAGATTAGAGGGATGTCTATCTAAGTGGGAGTTCTTAAGTAATTTGATTAATTGAACTTAAACTTATCATGAACTTAGTACCTGATAGTATCTTGCTTGTTTATGTTGATTGTAGATAGATGGCTCGTGTTGTTGTTCCGTTGAATTTTAATGCGTTCCTTGAGAAAGCAAAGTTGAAAGATGATGGTAGCAATTATACGGACTGGGTCCGTAACTTGAGGATTATCCTCATTGCTGCTCAGAAGAATTACGTCCTGGAAGCACCGATGGGTGCCAGGCCTGCTGCTGGAGCAACACCAGATGTTATGAACGTCTGGCAGAGCAAAGCTGATGACTACTCGATAGTTCAGTGTGCCATGCTTTACGGCATAGAATCGGGACTTCAACGACGTTTTGAACGTCATGGAGCATATGAGATGTTCCAGGAGTTGAAGTTAATATTTCAAGCAAATGCCCGAATTGAGAGATATGAAGTCTCCAATAAGTTCTATAGCTGCAAGATGGAGGAGAACAGTTCTGTTAGTGAGCATATACTCAAAATGTCTGGGTATAATAATCACTTGATTCAATTGGGAGTTAATCTTCCGGATGATTGCGTCATTGACAGAATTCTCCAATCACTGCCACCGAGCTACAAGAGCTTCGTGATGAACTATAATATGCAAGGGATGAACAAGACTATTCCCGAGCTCTTCGCCATGCTGAAAGCTGCGGAGGTAGAAATCAAGAAGGAGCATCAAGTGTTGATGGTTAACAAGACCACTAGTTTCAAGAAAAAGGGCAAAGGGAAGAAGAAGGGGAACTTCAAAAAGAACGGCAAGCAAGTTGCTACTCAAGAGAAGAAACCCAAGTCTGGACCTAAGCCTGAAACTGAGTGCTTCTACTGCAAACAGACTGGTCACTGGAAGCGGAACTGCCCCAAGTATTTGGCGGATAAGAAGGATGGCAAGGTGAACAAAGGTATATGTGATATATATGTTATTGATGTGTACCTTACTAGAGCTCGCAGTAGCACCTGGGTATTTGATACTGGTTCTGTTGCTAATATTTGCAACTCGAAACAGGGACTACGGAATAAGCGGGCACTGGCAAAGGACGAGGTGACGATGCGCGTGGGAAACGGTTCCAAAGTCGATGTGATCGCGGTCGGCACGCTACCTCTACATTTACCTTCGGGATTAATATTAGACCTAAATAATTGTTATTTGGTGCCAGCGTTGAGCATGAACATTATATCTGGATCTTGTTTAATGCGAGACGGTTATTCATTTAAATCAGAGAATAATGGTTGTTCTATTTATATGAGTAATATCTTTTATGGTCATGCACCCTTGAAGAGTGGTCTATTCTTATTGAATCTCGATAGTAGTAATACACATATCCATAATGTTGAAGCCAAAAGATGCAGAGTTGATAATGAAAGTGCAACTTATTTTTGGCACTGTCGTTTAGGTCATATCGGTATAAAGCGCATGAAGAAACTCCATACTGATGGACTTTTGGAACCACTTGATTATGAATCACTTGGTACTTGCGAACCGTGCCTCATGGGCAAGATGACTAAAACACCGTTCTCCGGTACTATGGAGAGAGCAACAGATTTGTTGGAAATCATACATACCGATGTATGTGGTCCGATGAATATTGAGGCTCGTGGCGGATATCGTTATTTTCTCACCTTCACAGATGATTTAAGCAGATATGGGTATATCTACTTAATGAAACATAAATCTGAAACATTTGAAAAGTTCAAAGAATTTCAGAGTGAAGTTGAAAATCATCGTAACAAGAAAATAAAGTTTCTACGATCTGATCGTGGAGGAGAATATTTGAGTTACGAGTTTGGTGTACATTTGAAAAACTGTGGAATAGTTTCGCAACTCACGCCACCCGGAACACCACAGCGTAATGGTGTGTCCAAACGTCGTAATCGTACTTTACTAGATATGGTGCGATCTATGATGTCTCTTACTAATTTACCGCTATCATTTTGGGGTTATGCTTTAGAGACGGCCGCATTCACGTTAAATAGGGCACCATCAAAATCCGTTGAGACGACGCCTTATGAACTATGGTTTGGCAAGAAATCAAAGTTGTCGTTTCTTAAAGTTTGGGGCTGCGATGCTTATGTGAAAAAGCTTCAACCTGATAAGCTCGAACCCAAATCGGAGAAATGTGTCTTCATAGGATATCCAAAGGAGACTGTTGGGTACACCTTCTATCACAGATCCGAAGGCAAGACATTCGTTGCTAAGAATGGATCCTTTCTAGAGAAGGAGTTTCTCTCGAAAGAAGTGAGTGGGAGAAAAGTAGAACTTGACGAGGTAACTGTACCTGCTCCTTTATTGGAAATTAGTACATCACAGAAAACTGTTTCTGCGACACCTACACCAATAAGTGAGGAAGCTAATGATGATAATCATGAAACTTCAGATCAAGATACTACTGAACCTCGTAGATCAACCAGAGTAAGATCCGCGCCAGATTTGTACGGTAATCCTGTTCTGGAAATCATGCTACTAGATCATGATGAACCTACGAACTATGAAGAAGCGATGGTGAGCCCAGATTCCGCAAAGTGGCTTGAAGCCATGAAATCTGAGATGGGATCCATGTATGAGAACAAAGTATGGACTTTGGTTGACTTGCCCGATGATCGGCAAGCAATTGAGAATAAATGGATCTTCAAGAAGAAGACTGACGCTGATGGTAATGTTACTGTCTACAAAGCTCGACTTGTCGCAAAAGGTTTTCGACAAGTTCAAGGGGTTGACTACGATGAGACCTTCTCACCCGTAGCGATGCTTAAGTCTGTCCGAATCATGTTAGCAATTGCCGCATTTTATGATTATGAAATTTGGCAGATGGATGTCAAAACTGCATACCTGAATGGATTTCTAGAA